>NC_058404.1:195917311-196082864 GCF_002201575.2 Neomonachus schauinslandi
CAGAGTCTGCTTGAGATTCTCCCCCTTTCCCTCTGCCCCTTCCCCCACTCACACTCTCTCAGTCTCTAAAATAAACAGATAAATAAAATCTTAAAACAAACAAAAAAATCAGCAGTACTGATTCTACAATGTGGGTGGGCCTTAAAACACTATGCTAAGGAAAAGGTCACATATCGTATGGTTCCTTTTATATGAATTATCCAGAATAGGCAAATCTGTGGAGACAGAAAGCAGATTAAAATTTACCAGGGGATAGGAGGAACGAGGAATGATTTAATGTGTACAGGTTATTTTTGTGGGATTATAAAAAAAAGTTTTGAAACTAGAGAGAGATGGTGGGTGCACAAAATTACGAATATATTATGCCTAATTATTCACTGTAATGTGGTTCACGGTATGTTATGTGAATTTTGGCTCAGTTAAACAATTGCCATCGATGTGTCATAAAATTGCTGTGTGTATCCACAGAGGCATCAAACATGTACTTTGGGAAACACAGGCCTCGGGTCCCTCCCCCCCAAAGCAGGGCGACGTGATTCAAAGCTTTTATTTTTGGCTCCAAAGCTCTGCCCTACTTTGCCTGATGGTGCAACAAGGTTGGAAATGGAACCCTCAGCTTTTACTTCAGTAGAACATTCTCAGACAGCGAGCTCCACAATTGTATAGGATGGGAGATGGCCGGTGCAAGAGGGGACCAAAGAAAGAACTGGTGCCAAACTGGGGAACCTTGCCCCCAGCCAGAGCCACCTGAGGGACCCCCTCAGTGATTGTCACCTCTGCTGACCTCATCTGTTTCAGATGCGGATCGATCATTGTCAGGCAGACTGGAGGCAAGAAAGAAAGCCTGTGGACCTGTCCCAGCTGGCTCGTCAGGCAGCCAGACTGATGGAATCACTTTGGACACAATACAGACAAGTCTTATAATTCCAAAGTCTGTGGGTTGCTGGGGGTGGGGTGCAGAACAGCAATTTTAACACAGGATCCCATAACCTCATGCTCCCACCTATTACCTGTCCTTGCTTTTTAAAGAACATTTTTTTAAAGATTTATTTATTCATTTGAGAGAGCGAGAATGAGAGAGAGTACATGAGAGGGGGCAGGGTCAGAGGGAGAAGCAGGCTCCTCGCCGAGCAGGGAGCCTGATGTGGGACTCGATCCTGGGACTCCAGGATCATGACCTGAGCCGAAGGCAGTTGCTTAACCAATTGAGCCACCCAGGCGCCCCTACCTGTCCTTGCTTTTTAGTAAAACTTTTCCAAAGGGTTTCCCAGCCCGTCGGCCTCTATTTCTTCCTGTCTCCCTCATTCCTCAATCCAAAGGTACCTGGAGTGTATCCCCAGTCCTGCAGATAGTGTCTGCCTTTCCCTGTAGGAGGACCCCCTACAGCAGTCTCTGACCTTATCCCCACACCCTCTTGTATGGAAGGCTCCCTTTCTTCGAGCCCATGATACCTGTCTCCTGGGGTCCTCTGTCTCCTCCATTGGACAAAGCATGGCAGGGAAGATGCAGGCTTCATTCCATATCCAAAGTGCCTGGGAGCTCCTGAGTCCTTCCCTTGGGGGAAGGAACTAATGAATACCTTGATTCTTCCAGGTGAAGGACCTGGATTCCATTCTCTAAGATGTGAAACGCTTTTACACAGAAGCAGTGGACTGTGTCATGCTTTAAATTCCCCTGGATAGCATCCAAGCTCTGAAAATTTTAGTTGGAAGTCTTCAAATGTGCTGAGAAAGCTGGCCCTGACTCTGTGAATCTCCTGTGTGAGAAGGAGGAGGTAGGTGTCTTCAGCTCTGGAAGCACCGTGATGGGGAGAACCGCAGAGATCAGACGGGACAGGGTTTGGTTTCAGCTCTACCACTAGTAGACTGGTGACCTGGTTCCCACATCTGGAAATCGGTGAAAATAACATCCCCATAGTAAGTACTGACATAATACCCACCTGCCACGATTAAGCTAAATTGAATGAGTTTATGTTCAGCCACTTTTGTTATAATGTAATGTGCTCTCTCATGCCATGAAAAACCCCGGGCTTGAGGGAAAAACGGAGTTGTTGGCACAGCACTCAGAAACCTCATCACTGACACATTTTAACCAAAAAGATAGGAACTTAATAAAAACGATAGAGCAGTTTTACACGTAGTAAGTGGATAAGGAATAAAATGCTTCAGTAAATATGGCCCTTGGCCTTGAAAAGGACTCTGAGTTTGGAGCTCGGGAGTGATTGAAAAGTATATAAAATTGGGGGGATGGTTATAGCCCGGGATGTGGACAGGAGAGCGTGACTCGTGGCCCACGTGAGGGACCGGGGAGCTGGTGGGTGTCTGAGGTATTTGATGTGTGCATTTTCTATATTCCCACATGGCTCTGTTCATGTGGATGCAGTTTTCTTTGTTTATTTAGCATTTCTTGTGGACTAGGTTCCACTAAGCAAACACAAAATGTGTGTTAAGCTCAAATTGCTCCCTAATACATCAGTTGGCATTATAAAAATAAGCCTGGTATCGGAGCTGGCTGTAAGTGAGGTGCTGGTGGTGTCCCTGGGTGCAGTAAACATTCATTAGATGGTTTCTATTTTTCCTTTCTATTTCCACCCCCAGCCCCTGGAATATCCGATCTTCCTGAGGGCAGGCGCTATGTTTTGCCCACATTTCACCCATCGGTAAGTATTATCGGATTTGGTAAGAGCAGGACGGGCTGCAACCTCTGGGGTAAAGGCTCCCGCGTTTGACAGGGGCTCAATCACAACGGGCGGGTTAGAACAGGAATCCGGATACCTGAGGGCCCGCAGGTTAGTGCAAGGCCAGCCCGAGGGGACCCCGTGCTGGACCCTGAGTATTGACCTCACTGGGAGCTGGGTCTGCAGGTGGAGGGGGAAGTGTGTCTCACAGTGGGAAGCGGAGGGCTTCAGAAGTAAGAATCAGCGATGCTGTAACTCCCCTAGGGTAAACGAAGAGTCTTAGAGAGGTGACAGTGTCACAAATTTGGTAAGTGACAGAGTCGGGACTTGACTTTAGGAAGAACTGGCTGCAAGCCCGTGCTTCTCCCTTCACATCGCTGTTTATTTACCACCTGTGACAAAATCAGCCACGTCTACAAGGTCCTACCATGGTAGAGTGAACGTTCCCCCAGTCGTCCTATCTAATCCTCGACACCATCACGTTATGTGAGAGCCTTATCCTCCTTTTACAGATGAGAGAAACGAGCTCAGAGAAGGAAAGTGACTTGCGCAAGGAGACACATGAGGGTGTGGAGAGCTAGCTGTGCTCTCCTGCGGAGCAGGCAAGGATAGAGCAGACTGCCAGCCCTGCAGGGCAGGGGAGGATGGATGAGGGATGGGTAATGAACACCAAAGACCGTCAGCACAGAACATCATTCTGCTCTTGCCCTAATAGAAGCATAAATATGGCCCTTCCCTGCAATGAGCAATTTCCTTGGCTCTGCTGACACAATGGGAAACATCCTCAGTGAGAAAATTAAATATTGGTGTCACAGGGCTATTAGAGAAACAAACGGCATCACATTCTTCCTCCTCCCACTGCAGCCCCATCGCTCAGGCTGGCATGAAGCCCTGCACAGGGGTCTGGTGTCCCAGCTACCAGAGCAGAGATTTTTGAGATGTCTGGAACTTGGTTTTGTAAGGTGATTCATTCATTCACCACTTTTACACACTTCTATTTGAATCAGCATGAGGCTTTACCTGGGATTCACACTCACCTGGGCCAGACAGGGCCTCCGAGCAACTGTGAACTTGGGCAGGTTACTTATTCTCTCTGATCTCCATGTTCCTCTCTGGACCTGTTTCCTCATCTGTGAAATGGAGATCAGCATCATCACTATAAGCATCATCATGGAAATACCTCCTTCGCTGGATTCTTTCGAGAATGAACTGTGTTAACATCTCAAGTCTAGAAAACAGTGTGCATACAGTAGGCAGATGCTCAAGAATGTGATATTCTTTTCTTTCCTGTGGGGTCCCAGAGCCCATGCTCAGCGAAGTGTGACAAGCAGAGCCCTGTCCTCGTGGAGTTCGTTGTCTGGCAGGCACAGGGACCCACGTGCCTGCCTCCCAGCCTGTATCTCAGAGAATAATCAACTTCTAGAGTATAACGAGCCCTTTTAAAAGTCTGTTTTGCAACCACCACAGGAAAGTGTTTATAAATTTAGCATCCAAGTATTGAAAAAATACAGTGACAAAAGACTGCCATGAATTAGTAACAATCTAAAATGCATCTGGATTTTATTCCACAAAACATCATTCACGTGCATCTGAAGACAAAATATTAGAACTTATGAAGAGCTGGGCATTTTATTTGGGGTCAAGACAAAGCACAGTACATCTATGGGTTTGAGAGTTCAGAATCACTCTATACCTCCCATCCCCATGGCCTCCAGACTGAGAACTCTGCCACAAAACCGGCCCCAGAGAGACATTTGCCTTCCTTGCCTTTTGAAGAAAAGCCACGGTGACTGACAAATTCTGCGACGAGGAGATGAAACCCCAAGAGAAATGAAGTGTCCAAAGCTGTCTAGTGACACCCAGTGAGTAGACAACAAATTCAGGGCCTCAATAGCATGCACAGAGTGTTCGCAGGAAATTTAGGAATGGAGCAGGGAGCTGCTCCCTGAATATATAATTACGTGTCAATCACACAAATGGGGAAGAAATACATATAGAAACTAATGCACTTTGGTAAGATCACCAAAAAAATTAAGCAGCCATTCTAAAGTGAGTGTGACATGCATTTCTCTTTTGCGGGGAGGAGAAAAAATATGGTGGCAACACATTTGACATTACAGTTTTTAATTTTTCCTCCCGCTTTGGCTCAAAATGTACATATTTGGCAAAGTCTAACATCTAAAGTTCTGTTGAAGTAGAAAGCTGAACTTCTGAGGGTAGGAGTATAAAATTAATCTGGAAATAATTATTTAGTTTTCACTCTGGACTGAGGTTCACATGCATATATGGGTACAAAAAGAAGTATCTGATGTGGTTTCTGATAAAGATGGTGGTAAAGATCCGACATTCCAGGTGTGGGCTCATGCCAGGTATCAAAAGATGCCTTGCAAACATTAGACCCTATGTGTTGAAGGCATCGCTGTCACTCTAAGCTACAGTCTGAGCTAGAATCATTTTCATTTGGATATAAGAATAACCTCCAACTGGTCTCACCACCTTCACCTGGCTTTCCCTTGCCCCCAACCCCACTGTCATCATCCACCATCTTTGCAACAGCCAGAGGGAGCTCTTTGACTTTCTCATCAGATCACACACTCCTCTGCGGGCCTGGCCGCAAAGCCCTCCTTAATCCAGGACCCCACTTCCTCTCTGACTTTGACTTGGACCTCCATCTCCCTTGCTCACTGGTTTTCCTTCTGCGCCTCAAACACCCCAACCTTGGGCATCCTTCTCATCATTTGGATTTCAGCTTCAGAGTCACTTCTGCTCAAAGGCCTGTTGTCTAACCAACAGATGCTCATATGGGTCATCTTTTTTTGTCACATCTCTCTATTTCATTGTTGTCCTAGCAATTGTCACTATCTGAACTTATTCAGTTTATTTTTTTGCTAATTTATATATTGTCTGTGGATACCCTACTGGAAAGCAGGACCTCGTCTGTCTTGTTTATACCACATACCCAGTGCCTGGAATGTACAGAGTGTGTGATAATGAGTGAAATAGTAGAGCCATGAGGCTTTGGAATGGTCTGGGGAAATCTGCGAAGCCTTTATAAAGAAGAGAAGCTTGAAGGCCGGTGGAAACATGGTTAACAAAGTAAAATGTGTTTAGGTCCCTCAACTGAGTCATTTAACTTTTGCTTTTCGCTTGGTCTCTCACAGCTGCAACAGGAGGTAGGCGGGCCATGCATAGCATCAGGATGTCCACTCCAGATTGCATCCTCACAATCCCAAGATTATCACCCTAAGTCAACAATGCAAAGGCTGAGAGAAAGGTGTTGAGAGAGGGAAATGGGGCCGTTCTTCATAATGGGTTGGCTCTCAGGGGCTCACAAAATGTTTCCACACCCAATTCAGTCCCTGTGACAGCTCCAAGAGGCAGTGACTCTCCCCAGCGATCAGGTGAGTAGGGCATAGAGGCAGACACAGAGGGTCTGGAGCTGGAGCAGGGTGCTTAGGTCACATTCCAGCTACTTGTTATGACTGTGGGAAAGTAATTAAATAACTTTGTCTCTCACCTGCTTCTTACGTAAATGAAAAATGTACCTAATCTCATAGAGTGGAGGTGGAGATTAAGTAAATCAACCCATGTAAGGTGGTTAGCATGGTGCTTGGCACTTAGTGTACAATTCCATTTTTTTTACATTATTATGATTATTTTTGTACTAAACCAAGACTCTGAGAGTGATGAGACTTCCTTAAGGTCAAACAGTAAGCAAGTGGCAGAACCAGAAGTCAAAGTCAGATCTGGAAGATTCTAAAGCTGAGTGTTGCCACTGAGCCACGTGGCTGCTCTCCTCCTCGAGATTCAGTCACTAAAAGCCAATTCTGTATAATTCATATACTTGGACCATTTCTTGATGTTTTAATGCATACATATTCATTTTTTTCAGTGGGGCAGTAAGCACCTGGAAGGCAGACTACCTGTATGTAAAGCAGGAGCTCCTGTTGGGTGCTCCAACATATCTTGTCAATTCATAAATTTTGACTTCAACTATGTCTGAAAACCATCTATTCTTTTTATTGTCCTGATGATTCCAAAGGTGAATTTGCCTCTAAACCAACATCCTTAGTGTCCCTATGTCATAGAGTGCCTGATTTTAGTCTTTCAGGTTTTTTGTTTCAATACTAAAGAGGTCAGTAAATCAAAATAGGTCCCCAGGGTGGTCTCAGCCATTAGGTAAAAGCATCACTACTATTTGATTGTTCAGAAAAGTAATTTGTATAACAACACAGATCAGCCCTTGCCTTGAGAGTGCTTATAATAATGAACCTGAGTTGAGCACATGATTGTGCACCAAACATTAAAATGCACTTAGGAGACAGGGATGACTCCACCCTCAAAACCTAGAGTCCCCTGAGGAAACGGGTATCTATGAAATAATCACAACATGGTGTGGTAAGTCCCACAATAAAGGGAAGTGTAGGAAAAGCCCACAGTTAGTAATGCTCAGAACAGGCATCTGGAGAGGCTAGGGGAGAGGAAACGGGCCAGGTATGGTCTCATGGGTGAGCTTTCTGAAGAAGCTAATGCCTGAATTGAATTTTGTAGCATTCCTAGAATTACCCCATCTAATGAAGGTGGAAAGACTATTCTGTAGCTAGAGGTAGGAGGTGTTTTGAACAAAAGCATGGAGGCCTGATGCATGAGAAACGAGGTGAGATCGGACATAATCAGTTTTGAATGGACCATGAAGTGTCAGGATGAGTCTCTGAGCACTCTCTAGGTCATGCTAGGAAACTGGGGCATTTCCTTGCAGGTACAGCAGGATTATGTGAACAAGAGTAAGGCAAGGCAGAAACAGAGCAATAGCCGCATTTATTCATACTTTACTATGAGTCAACACACAAATTTATTATCTTATAGTTTTGGAGGTCAGAAGTCTCAACTGGATTGGCAGAGCTGCTTCTTTCTGGAGGCTCTAGGTGAGAGTCTATTTCCCAGCCTTTCCAGCTTCTAGGGGCTGCCCACACCATACATCACCCCAGCATTCACTTCCAAGATCACTTCTCCTTTTCAAACTTGGACCCTTCTGCCCCTGTCTTATAAGGACATTTGTGACATCTTGGGCCCTCCTGGAAAATCCAAAAATGATTCCCATCTCAAGATCTTTAAAGATTCGTATTGTTTTAAGCCACTAAGTTTGTGGTAATTTATTACAGCAGTAACAGGAAGCTAATACATGGAACCAGATATTAAACATTGTTTTTATTTTACTGATGAAGAAACTAAATCTCAGAAGGGTTAATTTGCCCAAGGTCACAATGCTCAAAAATGGTAGAACTAGCGTAACAATGGAACAGTGCAAATCTATTCTCTGGTACTGCTTATTTCCGTGTGAACCCACAATTCTCTTGACTGAATTGAACGGAGGTTCGTTCTTGTCAGTTTCTTCCTCGCCTCATTCTTTATGAAACACCCTTTTTGCGGTACTCATGCCCACCAATGTGTCATTCTCTACAAAATAAATGAGAACGGAGAGATCTTTTACTCCTGCCGAAAAACCTAAAAGAGAGGAGGAAAAACATGGGTTATTAACATCTCAATGAGATTAGAGAATCTGAGTTTAAAAATTAGATTGGGTGATAAAAAAGCACATTCTTCATAAATATTTAACCTCCGTCAGCATGACGGTAATTAGAGAGCTGAGTAGAGCTCATTGCTGGCAACGGGCTGCCCCTATCTCTGAAAGGGAAGGTCTCTTTTGCAGCTTTATCATCCCTCTTTGAGAAATAAATGATTGGAGTTCAGGAAAATGAAATACTGCATCAGCCACCAACATTTTATTTGAGATGTCCCCCCAAATGATGCTTTTTAAATTGTTGAAATCCCAGTAAATCTGCCTTCTATTCTAAGGTTATAATGGACCTGAAAGCTATATATAGTCATCTCAAACAGTTCTCCCATTTCATTCTTCTATATTCTTTTGCTATGCCTCTTGTGGTGGATTGATTTCAATAATGGTCCCAATTTGTTCAAGCCTCTTGAATGCATACCCCACAGCAATGTATTTTGACATCGACTCTGACTCCGGGCTTGGCCATTACCTTGCTTTGGTCAAAAATTGGTAGCAAACATGAGGGAAGACTTGAAAAGTACTTGCACAGTAGGGCTTGCCCTCTTCCCGCTCTAAGAATCCTGAATGTGACAAGCCTGGACAAGCCTATTAGATGATAAAAAGCGTGTAGTCCGGGTGCCTTGTCAGTCTAGATGGGAGACAGCCAACTGGCACATGGGAAATTTGGCCATCTTACACTATCCAGGCCCAGAAAACCACCAGCTGGCTGCTGACTGCTGATAGATAAATGAGACCAGCTCAGCCTAGCACAATCATCTGGCTGAACCCAGCCTAAATTGCCAATCTGCAGAATCAGAAACTAAAACAAAACACTGTTTTAAGTCACTAACTTTTAGATTGGCTTTTTATGCAGAAAAGCAAAACTAACATACTCATCTGCATTCAAGCATACTCTTGCATGCATCTTCATTGTTAAAATAAGCACAATAAAATAATACAAGGAAAAGGAAACAGCTCATTCTTGCAAGGCAGCTACTTTGCAGCAACTAATCTACACCACTGAAGGGGTCAACACCATTGGTGATCTCTAGCTGTCTCTATCATTTTCCCTACCTACTCTTTTCAGCCCAGCTTCACTTCTATAGCACATTTCTTGAAAAGGTTGCTACTTACACTATTCCACTTCTTTAATTCCCACTCTCAGTTCATTCCAGTGTGATTTCAAACCCAGTACTTCACTGAAACTGCTTTTCCTGAGGTATTTTTTAGGACTCTATCATTTAGTGACAAGCAACAGAAACCCAAATTGAATAAACTCACAAGGTAAAAAGGAAAGTTATAATTAGGATATAGGGTATCTCATAGAACCCAAGAATGGAATCCAACAACACCTCATCCTCCAATGGGACCACACCTTGTTCTCTGTGAATTCCACCTTTGGGTCTCTTCACATGTTTACCTTTTTCTTCTCTGTTGCTGCAAATAGACTGTCTCTATTTCTGAGCCTGCAAGACAGAAGAAATGGTGGCAGTTAATTGTCTCTGGGTTGCATCACTGCAGTTCAAGACAACAACCAGGCCTGTCATCCCTAAGATGGATTCTACATTCCCTGAGGACCTTTTCAATTGGCCCAACTAAATTGAGGCACCATTTGCTTCACTGACCAGTTGTGGCCAAGGTTTGGTGTCACGCTGTGTAACCACCCAGAATCTCTTATGACAACCACGTAGATAGAATGGGTGGAGGGAGGGACAGATCTCAGAAAAGGAGAAGATCCAGAAATGTGGTGGATACTAGGCAGACAAAGCTAGAGTGTCCACTGTAATTCATCTCTTGGTTTCCGATCACATGTTCTTCCCATACATACAATGTCAAAACTTCCCCACTCAAAAATGAACAAAAACATTCTTACCATGAGTTTTGATAGCAACTCGCAGGGTTGCAGTTTTATTCTTTTTTTTATATAACTATATAATTAATGTCTGTCTGCCCCACTTGTTTATATATGCATGAAGGCAGGGACCAACTTGTTGCTTAGCTCAGAGTTTGCCCCATGATAGGAACCCAAAACTACGTTTGTGAATGATTGCATGAATACCAGGTAATTTTTAGGTTTGGTATCTAGAAATAATATTGTGGATGACTGTGCTCTGATCCACAGTATATCTTTGTGTGTAAGTGTGTGGAAAGCAAAGTGAAACATCACCTAAGTTCACATGGCTAATACACTGTTTTACTTTTATACGTATGGTTTGACTTCTGTATGTATATATATATATATTTTTATTTCAGAATCCACATATTTTAACTATTTTCTTCTATTGATTTTCCAAACAGACTGATATATAATAGTGGAGGAGACACAGGATAATGACAATAAACTTCACCAGGAAAAACAAGAAGGAAAGTTATTGTAGTTTATGCTGATCATTAATCCAGAACATAAACCACATTCTGTTGGACAAATACAGTGAGATCGATGGCAGAATGAATGGAGCTCATGGAGATGAATTTTCTGAATCATTTCTCTGATCAAGGAATGAGATTCAAGTTCAGCTATATGGCTGAACCCAATTCTGTGCACTGGGAGATTTCTTTTGTACATAAACCTTCAGGGTTTGATGCCGGAAGTCTTTATTATCTACTGTAGAACATTGCCCCTGCTTCAAGCCACATTCTGAGTGATTAGGAAAAAGATTTCAAAACTTTAGTCCCCCAAATGAGGGGCATAGCAGTTCTTTGGAAACAAATGCTGGTTCTGATTTTCTTAAGTCACCTGATGCCTCCCAGATATCCCTAATCCACATTTCTATTATCATACACAATTGCCTGGAGTCTCAGATCTCTAATTAGGAGTAGAAAATCCTTTCCTTAGTAAAGATATTTTCTTGTCCTCATATTTAATTTTTTGCTTTAATTTAAAACAGCTTAAGTTGGAGAATACTCCTCTTATTGTATCTTACAGAATGCTATCAATAACTGCACACAAACATGATGATGATCTGATAAAATACTTTTAAGCTTTAACTTCATTACATACATCCAAGACCCCAAATCAACAGATAATAGTTTATAATATTAGTTTAGTACAACACAACAAATATGGCAAGATTCCTAGCCCAGAATGAATACTTTGTCATTCCTCCCCACTTACCATGACCCTACCAGTTCTGAGCACCTGCTACTTACACTGCTACTTGCGGTAAATATATGGTATGGTGGTTTAGAGCATGAAATGTGGATCCAAAGTACATGTATTAAGTCCTAGCTCTGCTACCACTAGCTGCATGCCATTAGGCAAGTTACCTGAACCTTGTGTGCCTCAGTTTCCCTATCTGTGATATGGCGTTAATAATAGGGTTAGTGTGAACATTTAAAATTAAATGGGGTGTAACTTTTTCATAATATATGTTAAAACTAGCATAGCATGAATTCATTTTTTGTCAAAATATTCTTATAAATAAAAAAATCAAACTTGAACTAGCTGAGGCATAAAGAAGGATTTACTATAATGATACAGGCTTATGGAAACTAAGACTAGCATGAAGCTAGAACATGGGAGAAGTGGGACATACAAACTCATACACCATTATACATTTTTCTTGCTGCAGACAGGCTTTCTCTTTTTTTATGATTTGAATGAAGCAAAATGGCCACAGTCAACTTTCTCGGTTAACTTCTCCTCAATGCAAGATAGCAGCCAAGCTTGGCTTGAATATTGATTTAATTCCCAACTGGTAGCTACATATTCTTATGGGTATGGTTTGGGCTAGGTACTTACCCTTGACTCAAACAACTGTGGCCAGGAGTCAAGATGAAGTTATACCAGTGGCCATCACCCAAAGTAACCATATAGATTGAATAGGGAGGGAAGGAGATTTTTCACAAAGAAGTAGAGGTATAGAGAACAGTTCCCAATAAAGAGGAAAAGAACAGTAGTTTTCTACCCCAGACTCAGATAATATGTGGTGAACTAAGAAATAGTTTTCAGTCTTCCTTTTTTTTTTGCTTTATTTTTTAAATTTTATTATGTTATGTTAATCACCATACATTACATCATTAGTTTTTGATGTAGTGTTCCATGATTCATTGTTTGCGTATAACACCCAGTGCTCCATTCAGTATGTGTCCTCCTTAATACCCATCACCAGGCTAACCCATCCCCCCACCCCTTCCCCTCTAGAACTTTCAGTTTGTCAGAGTCCATAGTCTCTCATGGTTCGTCTCACTCTCTGATTTCCGCCCCCTTCATTCTTCCCCTCCTGCTATCTTCTTCTTCTTCTTCTTCTTCTTTTTTTTTTAACATATAATGTATTATTTGTTTCAGAGGTACAGGTCTGTGATTCAACAGTCTTGCACAATTCACAGTGCTCACCATAGCACATACCCTCCCCAATGTCTATCACCCAACCACCCCATCCCTCCCACCCCCCACCACGCCAGCAACCCTCAGTTTGTTTCCTTGGGATTAAGAATTCCTCATATCAGTGAGAACGTATGATACATGTCTTTCTCTGATTGTTCAATCTTCCTTTTAATTGATTTCTTAATAGTGACACAATTAACCAAATTCCCTTGAAATACTGTGTTTATTTGGAGGCTGTGACGTACTTCTTTCTCTCTCTCTCCTTTTTATTTTTAACTTTTTCATTGCCCTTTCTTTGCCTGTGTTCTATGCATCCTCTTCCACTATCCCACACTTGAATGTTGAAATTACTCAAGATTTTTTTTCCTTTAAGGACTTGTGTCTTTGTTTATTTCCTTCTAGGTGATATCATTCACCACCAGTTTCAAAAGTCATCCATTTGCTAATGACTCCAGATTTATATCTGGAGTTGTAGACTGTCCACTCAACTTCTACACTTCAATTCTCTCAGAAGCATCACAGACCAAACATATCCAAGCAGAACTCCAGGCTTCCCTTTTGAACTTGCTCCTGATCCATTATTCTGCTACAGGTATAGTAGAGCATAACTGATTTCACCGGGGCTTCTATTTTATTGAAAGCCCCATTTATAGCAATTCCAGACAGAAAAAGGGAATTCCTGAATTCAGAGTAATAATTTAGTGGAAAATATTTCATCAAATGTCAAAGAGGTAGTTCATTTAAGGTCATTAATGTGGATTTGTTTCTCCAAAGATGAGATGTTGCCTGATAGCATAAGTATATATAGGAGATGTGACGTCTAGTCATTTACAGACTGTCTGTAAGTTTTCATGGAAATTCTTACATAAATGAAGATGGCTCTGTGATATTCAGAGATGCTAGGGGACATAAACTACATAGTTAAAAAAGTGGTAGAACTGAGGTTTGAGGCCCTGTTCATCCAGCTCTAAGGGAGATGTGCCAAAAAAAAAAAAAAAATGAGGGGGTTTCAGAGGCAGGAAATTCACAGGAATGTCTAAACCATCATTGAGAAACTTCTCCAGTCCCTGCACCCAGGTCAGGGTGTGGTCCCTAGTAGCAGCTAAGTGCTTGTGTATTGACTGAATAGGGAGCCACTACAACCTAGAAGTCCCTGAAATCTATCATAGCAGCATAGGGGTGCCAGTGAGGCTTGGAAAGGAGGGTCCTGCAGATAGCTTTCAGACTGGCACTTGAGGTGGCAGAGAGGTGAATTACCACTATGGGGTACATCTCTTTCTGTGACTGAGTTTTTGATTGACAGAAAACATAAAGGAAAATGTTTTTGCATAGGAAACCCCAACACATTTCTTAAAGTGTATATTTTTATTGTAGAAAAATAGATACGTGATTATTGGGGCAAAAATGAATTTTTATTAGGGAAGATGTATTTTAGCATTTAAATGACACCATTTGAATCCTGAGATGACACATTTGGAAGTTAGCCTAGAAATAATCCAACTCAACCCCCTCGTCTTACATTAATGAATATAGCCGAGAGAAGTGAGGCATGGGACAAGTCTGCGTGCAGAGAGAATTGTTGTGCCACCTTTGACCCCAAGAATTAATGTGCAGACTTCCCCTTTCTATCAGCTGGTTAGAGCAAGTGATACAGTTTTGTTACATCTCCTCAAATGTGTAGCAAAGGAATCCATCCTAAAAATAATCGTGTCCCTTAATTTTGCTTATTTTCCCGTAAGACAAAATAATTAATAATTAATGAGTTCGTTACATACAACTTAGAAAATGCAAAAATAGGGGCACCTGGGTGCCTCAGTCGGTAAGCAGCTTCAGGTCACGATCCCGAGGTCCTGGGATCAAACCCCGCATCAGGCTCCCTGCTCAGGGGGAAGCCTGATTCTCCCTCTCCCACTCCCCCTGCTTGTGTTCCCTCTCTTGCTCTCTCTCTCTCTCTCTCTGTGTCAAATAAAATCTTAAAAAAAAAAGAGAAAATGCAAAAATATAAGATGATATTGAAGATGATGATGGTGTGATGGCAATAATAAAAAATAATAATAATAATACCTCTGCAGTTCCTTTTTTGTTTGGTAGTTTGTCACTTTCCAGTTCCCACTGTTATGTGTGTTAATTTATGAAAATAATTTTGGGGGGAACTTTAAAAAATAAAAACTCATCTCTAGTGCTATCACACAAAGATAGTCATTATTATTATTTGGGTGTATATTATTTCTTCTAAAGATGTAAGTCCAAAAGCGTAGGTTATGAATGCTGGTTTTCCCTTGAGGGCAATCTCAGCCTCAGGCCTAGAAGCTATTGACTTTGGATGTGCATTCTGATGTCTCTATGGTGGTTTCCTCATCTGTGAGGCCAAGATACTAACAGGGTTATGAGGATTTTAATTGTGAAGCAGTTAGTCCATTCCAGGGACAAAGCATGTAGAGTTTTTTAGCTATTGTTATTTTAACATAGGCTTTACAATTTACACTTGAAAAATATAGCATATATTAATATCTGTAATATATCTTAATATGTACATGCCTAACATCTATAGGCAATTGCATGTTCTACTTTAAGTTGTGATTTATGATAAGAAAATTTCATGATATAACATCCACAGTCAAATATCATTTTTATAGCTAAAAATAAAAAGATATGAGTAATCAACACTCTGTTGAAATTTAAGGTCTTTCAAAATTTTTGCAATTACGAATAATGCTGCGATGAATATGTTTATGTATACTGTCTTTTTAAGGATACATTTCAGAAATGGAACTATCATGTCAAATATTATGGATATTTATAAAGCTCATGATGCATATTGCTGGATTGCTCTCCCAAGAGGTTACAATTTACACAAAAATTAGCAATGCATGAGATTTTTTTCATCTTTTAGTACACTTGAAAGCATTCCATACTGACATTTAAAAAAATCTTTGCAAATTTGATATTCAAGCAAAGAGATTTCATTGTGATGATTTCAACTTTGTATGACTTTGATGACTGGTGTGTTTGAACATCTTCTCATTGCTTTTTAAACAAATGGATTTCCATGATGGAAGAGATATGATTTTTTCATTTATCTATAGATATCCAAGCACTTTTCTTATTGATTTGTTTGAGCTATCTGTTCAATATTGATAACAACCCTCTACTGTGTTTGCTACAAATATGATTTCTCGGTAATAAATTTACACGATTTCTTTCTATACCCTAGGTTTCTTTGTTTATTACTGATCTAAACATTCTGACAAATTTATGCACTAAATGCAAAATTATTAAAATTTAGGAATTATATTCCTGGGATGTATATTTTGTTCCTTTCATCTGTGTGTTTAGGCCTAGGTCAGAATCACACCCTTTGAATTTTGTAGCTTTATAGCATTTTAATATCTGATAAGATTAGTTCTCTCACAATGGACTTCTGTTTCAAAACAATTCTATGCTATTTTTACATACTCTTTTTTTAACAAGATAAATTTGGATTAATTTTCCCTAGTTAAGAGGACAATCTGTTATGATTTCAATAGAAATTACATTCTACTTTAAAGCTATTTGAAAATAAGTAACAGTTTAAAGTCTTTAGTCTTCTCATCCAGAAATATGATCTATATGCTGATGACTCAAGTGTTGTTTTATATTTTTCAATAATATTTTGTGGTTTTACACGAATAGTTCTGCATATTTCTTATTGAAATTATTTCTGAGTATTTTATTCCTCTGGGTATGGTTAATGGGATATTTTCTGATTACATATTTTTAGATCTAGTTTTGCCGAATGTACATCTACTGTTTGTTTAGTTACTGAGCTCTCATTGACCCCAACAGTTCTTGGGGTAAAAATTGCCTGTATTAGTTATCTCTTGCTGCACAGCAAATTTCCCCCAAACCGAATGGATTTAGACAACAACATTCATTATCTCACATTTTCTGTGGGTCAAGCATCTACATGCAGCTTAGCTGGGTCTTCTGGTTCAGGATCTGTCAGAGGCTGTAATTAAGGCAGGATGACCCATGTCATCTTAAGTTTTGACAGTGGGATGAACCTCTTGGAAGCTGACTTGCTTGGCTTTTGGCAGGATTTAGTTCTTTGTGGGTGGTTGGGCTGAAGGCCTCAGTTAATTTGCTGGTCGTTGACCAGTGGCCACCCTCGGATTGCTGCAACCTGGTCTTCTCCATAGGCAGCTTACTTCCTAAGAACCAGAAGAGTCAGATAGACAGAGAGAGGCGGAGAGAGAGAGGGAGGAAGCCAGCAAAATGAAAGTCACAATTTTTTTTTTTTAAAGATTTTATTTATTGGTGGCACCTGGGTGGCTCAGTCGTTAAGCGTCTGCTTTCGGCTTAGGTCATGATCCCAGTGTCCTGGGATCATGACCTGAGGCTGAAGGCAGACGCTTTACCGACTGAGCCACCCAGGCATCCCGAAAGTCACAATTTTTATAACCTCTTCTGGGAAGTGACACCCCATCATCTTTGTCATATACTATTGGTTAGAAGTGAGTCACTGGGTCGGGTCCTACCCACACTCAAGAGGAGGGGATTACACATCACACATGTAGCAAAAACCAGGATGGTGGGAACCATTGAAAGTCAATTCAGAAACTGCCTACTGCACTAGTTTTTTAATGATTTAACAAAGGAATAAACCCAACTGTAATTTTAATTCCAATTAATCTACTACATTTACTGCCAGATAATCAAAACAAGGGTTCACTTTCTCAGCAAAACTCATAAAGATCGGGCATCTCCATATAGGAAGTCCATAGCTGGTTGTCAGAATCTTTGGCTGTTCTTGCAGAGCTTCTCACTGGGCTGACCACGATGTCCTCAGATCACACCAAACCCGGAGGATGGTTAGCTCTCAAGTTATCACAGTGGGCCAGGACACTACCCTGTTCTCTCACACCGTCTTAAATAGGGAAAAGGGAGTTTAGGGTACGTAGCTGAAGAATTATGCATAAAATTGCAGTGTATATAAAGTGGAGATGGTGTTTTCCCCCACCCCCAATCTCCAAACCAGAGCTGGATTGTACTTTATTAGTGAAGAATTAAGTTGCTGTCTCTTTCATTTCTTTTGAAATAGAGAATCGAAAGTTCAAGGGGTCTCCCCAGTGTTCAGAAGCTTGCAATCCAGGACTCTATAAGACTACACGAAATGATACTAATCGCTTAAGGGAGTTCTTTGAAACTGAGTGCTTTATTCCACCTTCAAGGAGAAAGAAATGGAGTCAATGATTCCCTCTTGCAATAATAGATACTTTCTCCTGCACCCAGTTGAAAGGAGAAAATGAAAGAAGTGTTAAGTGAGAATTGACAGTGCTCGCACTGGACTGCCCAAGTAGGGTGATAATGAGCTGCAGAGTTTTAAAAATGTCTCTCCTTATTATCGTATTCATACCATCATAATGCATATTTCCTGAATCAAACAGACACCTCACCCCAGACTTTTCCTTTTCTCTTGAAAAGTAGGAGGTTGAGTTTAGGAATAATAAGAGTGACTTGAATTGAGTAAGAAAAGACAATGCAATGGAGGCCATGAACTGGGAGATGTAGACTCCGGACCGGGGTTTGAATCTAGCTGCTCTGCTCCAAGTTCACTGTCTGTGCAACCTTGGACAATTTTGCCTGTCTGAGCACGTACCCATAGCCAGCAATGATGACCCCTTGCTCAGAATTCATTCATCCAGCTATTCATTCCTCACACATTTGCTGAGAACCTATTATGTGCCCGGTATTATTCTTTATTCTAGAGATATAGCAGTAAGCAACCCAATGTCTTAGTTAAGAGATATAATTCATGCATACATGGATTCAGTAGTGATATGTGATAAATTAGGTTAATGTGATGATACAGGTGATCAGGCAAAATTTCTCTGAGGAACATAATATATGTAAGACAATAAACATGGTGCTTGGCACGTAGTAGGTGCTCAAAAATGCAAATTCCAGTTTGTCTCTAGAATCATGCTATCAGCTAAAGCATAGCATATGAGAATCACTAGATGTCCCATCAATATTACTTTATATTTTGTCAAGCTCTGAAAATCTTAGAAGCAGCATTAGCATAGCCTAGCCTCTTATACTTTATAGATGGGGAAACTGAGGCCAGGAGAAGGAAAGTGACTGAGCTGAGGTAACAGAATTTGATTTTAGTCCAGAATACTCAGCCCCCAGAGCAAATTGGGTTTTGTATTGATGCATCAGACTCTGCTCTGAGCAGCTGAAGATATTCAAGTCCTGGCATCTGTGAGATCGGCTTTTCCTAGTTTTGGAACAAAAGAAACCCTGGCCTGGAGTCTCCTGACTCCTGGGTGATGACTCTCACATCCTGCCTAGCTCCAGCCCAGTGCGCAGGAGGAGCAGCCATGGTGAGTGCAGTGAAGAAATAAGTTGGGGACAGTGGAGAGAAGCATGGGGATTCCTCTCATCATAGTCCTGTCTCTTCTCATCCACTCTGTTCACCCCAATCCAGCACAACATCCTTCTAAAGCTGAGACATGACTCATTGCTCCCCTGCCCACCTGCTGGCTCCTCTTCACCATCAGGACAAAGCCAGGTTCCTTCTGAGAAGAGGTGACTCATGACCTGCCTCCTGCACCGTCTCCACTTGACACAGTTTGGAAAACCAAGCTGGCTTCCATTTCAGGAGTGTACCATGCCCCCTCATGCCTTTTGCACTTGTTTTATTCTACAGCTATGATATCACTTTTTCTCCTGATTCCCCTAAAAAATGCCTGTTCATTCTTTGACCCTTGGCTGTGACATAGCCTCCTTTGGACAGCCCACAACACTCCCACTGGCTGGCCAGGAGCTTACCCTTGTGATGAGTACTCCCTTTCCCCTCACAGTCCTAACACAGTACCTGCCACCTTGCACCCCTGCACCACCTTTTGTCTCTTTCTTGTTCTGTCTCCCACTAGACCAAAATAAGCTCCCCTAAGAGGGATTGTGTTCAGTTCACTGTGGAATCCCAAGGGCCCTACACTGTACTTGGCATAGAGTGAGGCAACAATGAAATCTTTGTTGAATAAACAAAGGGATGGATGGTTGGATGGTAGCCATAGCCAACATTAGGTCTGGTCACTAAGTTGAGAGTTGGAGGAGTCAGGGCAGTGTATGATTATGGGACAGTTGTCAGGGTCTGTATGTTTTCTCTAGGACCAGACCTTGATCCATGGACCTCTAGTGAAAATTGTGTTGGACTTTTCTGATCTGAAATGTAGGCCCATGTTTGACACTGTCTTAGTCTCTCAGGGCTGCCAGAACTGGATCTAGTCCTTCTTAGGGGAAGGCCTGGTCATCATCTACCCCCTTTCTGTTTCTTTGATCCTTTCTATATTTATTTGCTGGGGCTGCCATAACAAAGTACCACAAACTCCGTGACTTAACCAAAAGAGCTTTATTGTCTCATAATTCTGGAAGCCAGAAGTCTAAGATCAAGGTGTTGGAAGGTTTGGTTCTTTCTGAAGGCTCTGAGGGAAAGATCTGTTCTAAGATTGTCTGCCCTCTGTACCTGTCTGTGTCTAAATTTCCCTTTTGTATAAGGACACTAGTCATATTGGATTATAGGCCCACTCTACCCCAGTATTACATCTGTAATAACCCTATTTCCAAAACATATCACAATCTGGGGTAGTAGGGGTTAGGGCTTGAGCACATGAATTTTGGAGGAACATTATTTAACCCTCTACAAACCGTGTTATAGTTTATCCCCTCCAAAATTCATGTCTACCCAGAATCTCAGAATCTGGACTTAGGTGGAAATGGTGTTTTTGCAGAGGTAATTAGTTAAGAACTGCATGACAGTAACTTACCATTCTTTAAGCCCCCAGTTTGTGATGCTTTGTGATGTTCTTAGCCCTGAGAAATTGCTACAGGCTCTAACAAGGGCCTGCATTTTAGATCAGAGAAGTCCAACACAGTTTTTGCTAGAGGACCATGGAGCAAGGTCTAGTCCTAGAGAAAGGGAACATAGGAACCAGGTTCCCAGATTGAGTATCAGACCCGAGAGGAGGACAAAGTGACTAATGGTTAACAGTGTGGCTTGGGTGTCAGTGCTCTGTGTTCATATCCTAACTCTATCACAAAGTGGATGAACCTGAGAAAATGATTGAACCCCTCAAGGAGCTTGATTCAATGGAAAGTGAGGACAACAGCCTCTGCCTCCTATGACCAAAGTGAGGAATAAAAGAAATAATGTGGGGGCACCTCAGTGCTCAGTGGTTCAGTCAGTTAAGCATCTGATTCTTGGTTTTGTCTCAAGTCTGATCTCAGGGTCATGAGATTGAACCTCAGGTCAGGCTCTGCTCACAGTGAGGAGCTTGAGATTTTCTCCCTCTGCCCCTCCCCCAACTTGTACGCGCTCGCTCTCTCTTTCTCTTTCTTAAATAAATAAATAAATAAATAAATAAATAAATAAATAAATAAATAAAGTCTTAAAATATAAGAGAGATAATGTGTGAAAAGTATTTAGCAAGCACGTGGTCAAAGTGACAGGGATAGACAGGGAACTAGGAACCTGCCCAAGGTAGACTGGCCATGGTGGAGATATTTACATAGGGTCTGCAGTGTGATGCACCACAGGCAGAAGGGCCCTGGGCTCTCTCCAGGTCCCAGTGGGGTGGAGAAGGAGCTCTTTACACTAGCAAATGGGTCAGGCTCTTTTGCTGTGTGGGGCGGCTAGGCATGAGCCAAATCTTCAGGAGGCTGCCATATTTTCTGCTTCTGGGGAAGGCAGGAGAGGTATCAACACTCTCCTTACTGAGCTCTCCACCCTCCACCAAACAACAGAAGGGTAAATAATCCTAACCCATGCAAGACCTAAAACAATCCTTTTTCCAGAATAATAGTCCCTCTTCTCTTTGTTTGTTTGCTTGTGTTCTAAACTCCCAGGGCACTCTGTTTTCATGCACATTGTTTAAGAAGACAGAAGCAGCCTCCATAGCAATGACTGGCCCAGGGTTGAAGCCCTTTGTCAGAGACACTTTGTCTTAGGCCTGATGGGGTCTGATTTCATCATCTCCATGTAAATGAACTTCCCCTTGCTACTGAGCCCTGGAATGGTCTGGGGATTTCCCAGATAGCCTCTTTTAATAAGAAAAGTACTAATTTGTTTATTTTATTTCATTTGTCTTAACCTCTCCCCCCCCCCCCCTTTGGCCTCTTATTTCCCTGGAATTATCTTTAACGCCACTTCCCTCCTACCCCACTAAAACTTCAGGGAATATAGGAAATTACTAGACAGGGTAAGAGGGTTTGGCACTAAATTTTGCTGTTTGACAAATTCAGCTAACCACAAATCCCCACCCAGTGCGTGGTAAACAACTTTAAATTCCTTCCACACTCAACTGTTTTCACTGCCACCACAGACAAGTTCTTCAAGGCAAGATGGCGAGAGGTGTCATGAGGCTGCTCATTCACCCCTGGAAAAAATGATCTGAATGAGAAACTCATCCCAGGGAAGTCAGGCAGCTCTCTCAAGGGCTCTGAAGTCAGAGTCAAAACAACTTCACCCCTATCAACTGTGTGCCTGTAGGCTTGCCATTCTAAACCAGGGGCACTGACAGAAAATGAGAACTAGCTTTCTACATTGGCAGTCTACAAAGAAGGGAGTCTCTGTCTTTACAGCAGAACAATGAAGCCTGGGTGCTGATGCACCTGAGACCCACTGGTTTCAATCTAGGGCAATGGGCGGTGGTACCTTGCTGAGATAGTCATAATAACAATCATGATAACAATGCTAAACTTTGCACATTTACTTATCGAGGACCTATGGCATGTTGGGGACTGTGCAAACTGTTTTGCAGATGTGTTCTGCAGGATTGATATTACCATGGCCATTTTATAGACAGGGAAATGAACTTGACCAAGATCACACAGCTGTGTTGAGCAGGATCAATCCTGGGCCCATCTGATTTGAAAACCTCTGATCCCCCAGCCACTGTTCCATCAGAAGGTAGTGGAGGAGAGTGCTAATGCGCTCAGATCGGGGCCAGGTGGCAGTGGCCTTTGGATACCTCTCCCTCCGTCACTTGCGTATGACATTGGTCAGCCATCAGTTATGTTTCTCTGTCTTCATCCATGAAATGGGAGTTCATTTGTTCTTGCTTCTTACATTTAGTGAGTGCCTACTCTGGGCCAGGTGCTGGAGACCTAGGTAGAGGCAGAAAAGACTCCAGCTCCTGAACTCTGCCTTCTGGGAGCTGGAGGAAGGGGGAAAATAAACAAACCCTTAAGTAAATGATGCCATGCATCACTTGGCTGTTGGGGTTGTGGGGAAAGTAAGGCGGAGGGGATTGGAGGTGTAGGGCAGGGCGAAAGCAGTGATGCAGTCCTGCAGACAGTGTCTGGGGAAGTCCTCACAGAGAGGCTGGCATCTGAGGAAGGGGGGGGGGGACAGAAGTAAATGCCCCAGTGCTTGTGGGAACAGCATTCCTTGCAGAGGGAATGGTGAATGCTCCAGAGCATACGTGGCAGATGTGGGGAGAGCAGGGGAAGCCAGTGTGGCAGGGAGAGGGGTTGGAGTCAGAGATGGGAGTGAGGTGGCCGGCGTCTGCACAGAGCTGCTATGGCTAAATTTCACTCTACAATGAGGAACCACTCAACGGCAACGGATGGGGTGTGACTTATATTTTTGAAGTATCATTCTGGCTCTTAGGTGGAGAAAGGATTATAGGGTAGCAAGCTCAGAAGCTGGGAGGTTGCAGCCATGAGCCAAGCAAGGGATGATGGTGGCTTGCCCGCAGGTGAGGTGATGGCTGGGGAGGGGTGTGTAGTGGTCAAATTCTGGATATAACATGATATCAATCGAATGCACTTCACAAGACTGTGGTTGCAAAGAGTAAATGAGTTGACACAGATAAAGCATTTCCAATAATATCCTAAGTAAGTGTTAATTGTGTTTCTCCTTGATAGAAACACCGTTATTGGTGATAGCACACCAGGAAATTGTATTATAAAGTTCGTCCTTCCTCCTTCCCTCTCACTTCCCTCTCTCTTCCCTCTTTCTTCCTTCCTCCACGTATTCACGTGTTCTCTCAAGCCTGATATTTATAATGGTTAACCATGTGGGATCTGGAGTCATATCGTCTGGGATTTAAGGCCTGGGTATGCCATTTAATAGTTGTGTTACTTTGAGTAAGACTACGATTTTCAACTTCTTTGAGCCTTAGACCCTTCATGCCTAAAGTGGGCAGAGCGGTGGTACCTAACACAGGGGATTGATCTGAAGATTGAACTGATTTGTGTAAAACAATTAGTCTAGTGCCTCATGCTGTAAGTTCTCAATAAGAGCTGGGTTTTATTAGGTATTGTATTATCAAATTTGTGTTAGCAGCTCCTAAGTGTTGTGCTATATGTAGAAGGTGCAACAATATATCGAATAGCCCAGTCCTCTAACAACTCATATCCAGAGGCAGCAGCCCAGAGAAGCAGCCCAGAGTAGGGAGAGATTGAGTCATACATAGAACAGCATAGCAGAAGAAAATACAGTGTGTTACCCAGGCATTACCCAGTGGTACCTAGTCCAGTCTATGAATTCAAGGAAGTCTTCCGGGAGAAAATGATGTTCAAACTCAACCCTGAGGGATCAGTAGAACTTAGCCAGGGAAGCTGGGAGTTGTGAGAGGGTTCCTCACAACATGTAGGCAAAAGAAACAACATGAGCAAAGACCCTGAGGCGGGATAGGGCATGATCCTGTCAGAAATCGTGCGTTGTCTGAAAGATCAGTAGAGAAGCCCTCTGTCAATCAGATGCTTATCAAACTGGTGCAGTGAATGAAACATTTGGAAGTTGTGAAGCTGTATCTCTTCTTTCACAATTACTCTGTTTGGTAGAGTGGAGTTTCAGAAGGAATTCATGATTGTAGTACCTGTCCTAGCTAATGTCCAAAAATGATGTCAATTAGGAGAAAAGAAGAACTGATTCAACACCCTCCCCCTAAGACGACCACCCCCACCACCATTTTGCTAATAGCTTCAGTACCACCCTGTAGTGAAAGCAGGTCTGCTCGCCAACTCTTTCTCCTGCCTCTTCCAACACTAGGACACACACACACACGCATGCACGCACACACATGAACACAAGCGCACATGCGCACACATGATGAGTAACCACTCAATGGCAACGGATGGGATGTGACTTATATTTTTGAAGTATCATTCTGGCTCTTAGGTGGAGAAAGGACTATAAGGTAGCAAGCTCAGAAGCTGGGAGGTTGCAGCCATGAGCCAAGCAAGGGATGATGGTGGTTTGCCTGCAGGTGAGGTGATGGCTGGGGAGGGGTCACACACACAGAGGCACACATCCTCATTTAACTAGACACAGAACTGTGTCATTTACACCTCCATAATGTCTCCTATCTTCTCCCTGTCTTTCTAAGCCCACCGCCATGATCCTTGGCTGTGGCCTCACTCACCTAGAGGGTTACAAACCCCCAACTCATCTTCTGGCCCCTTCCGCTCCTTCGCAGACCAGTGGCTAGAAGGCCATTACCATCAGATTAATCTTTTTTTTGCAGGTCAGAGAGTAAATATCTTAGGTTCTATGGGCCAGAGGATCTGTGTTGCAACAACTCAGCTCCACCAGTGCGGTGCAAAGCAGCCAGAGACAAGGTTGGAATGAATGGGTGTGGCTCTGTGCCAATAACACTTTATTTACTAGGTCAGACAGAGGCCAGATTTGACCCTGTTCTCAAGCAAGACTTAGCATCACCCCACAACTGCTTCCCGTGCCTTCCAGAGTAATGGCTTTGGCCTGAAATTAAACACATGTAATACCTCTTCTCATCTACTGCTTCCATCACTTTTCCTCTGGAGGGCTCCCCGCCCACACCACCACCACACCCGCCACCTCCTCTTCCCATAGGGCTCTACCTTCCTGCCCCACTAAATACTCTCTATCTTCTGTCTAATTTGGGCGCCTGTCCTCTAAAATTGGCTTGTTAAAATCTTGCTGATCTCTCAAGACCACCTCTGACCCTGGTTCCACCTCTCAGAGGTCTTTTTCACAGTGGGAGTTCATCCCAGGGTGCCAGAAATAAACAGTTGGGCGTTGATGCTCCTCCTGGTCGGCTTCTGTGGGGAAGGAAGTTTTGTCACCTTAAGTGAGGTACTAAGATCCCCTACTCTTGCCTGAAAATTCTTGACGCTCCTCTCATTGAGAATCAGTGTCTTTGAACCTTTCTCTTGAATCTGGACAGGCTCTGGGACTACTATGACCATAGAATATGGCAAAAGGAAGTCTGTGTCAGTGTCCAAGCCCAGGCTTAAAAGACTGACATCTTCTACTTTCTGCCTATTGGAACACTGCCTCTGGGAGCCCTAAGCAGCCATTTCCAACTCTGACACTATCCACCATCATACTGGAGAGGCCAGATGTTGACACTTAGGTCAACAGCATTAGCTAAACTTAGTCATGCTTATCAAGGCACCAGATATGTGAGTAAAGTCATCTTGGACCCCCCACACTAGTCCATCCACCAGCCAGATATGACCTCTGTCAGCACCACATGGAACGGAAGAATTATCCAACCAAACCCTGCCCAAATTCCTCACCCACAAAACCATGAGATTAAAAAAAAATATGGTTTTTTTTTAAGGCATTGTATTTTGGCTTAGTTTGTAACATAGCAATAAATAAGGAGGACATGAGCTTCTAGATTAGCCACGCTGTTCTCTTCAACTCTTTTCCAAGCCAAAGGAATTTTCATATCTCCATTTATTTTGAAGTTTTTCCTTTTGCCTGGAATTGTCTTCCACTGTTATGATTTCCTTATATTCTTCACTTTTTTTACCTACTAGAATTTTTATTTTGTTTTTTTGTGCATCCATGTAGAATATTACTTCCCCTGTGAAGCTTTTCTGATTTTTCCAGCAGTTACTCACCAATGCTTTGACATTCTTCCAGTACCCAGTTTTAAATTCATCATGGTGGTGATCACCATGTTTTCTAAATTTTCTTTTAATGTGGTTGCCTTCCACAGTGGGCTGTGATCTCCTCAGAGGCAGAAACCATGCCTTATTCATCTACACAGCGTGGTTCTTGGTGGGGTTGCTGACAATTAGTAGTCACAAATAAACATTTATTGAATGAATGAATGCAAGAGCTGAGATTTGCATGCTGGTAGTTGACATGTTGGATTAAAAATGTTCAAGGAGACTTGCTCACTTACTGACACATCTAATTCAAACTTTGCATTCCTTATCCCAGAGGAAAAGATAAGTAAGGTTAGCTTATTTCTAACATATAACATATGTCAGGAATGGAGATTGAGGCTAAGCTTTGCTGTGATAACAAGTAAACCCTAAATCTCAATGGTTTAAAATGGTAAGGGTTTATTCCTCACTCATGTCACAGTCCAATGAAGATTAGGCAGCTTTCCTGACTCAGGTTTTCAGCCTTCTATTTTACAATTCTGCCAATATTGGAGTTCTTTCCTTCTAGGCAAGCAGATAGAAGAAAGGGGCTATGGAGAGCATGTATCACTTTTAATTGCTTGAGACAGAGTGACGCATAATTTTTTAAAATTTTTTAAATTTATTTTTTATTATTATGTTCAGGTAGCCAACATATAGTACATCATTAGCTGTTTTTTTTTTTTTTATGTTATGTTAATCCCCATACATTACATCATTAGTTTTAGATGAAGTGTTCCATGATTCATTGTTTGTGCATAACACCCAGTGCTCCATGCAGAACGTGCCCTCCTCAATACCCATCACCAGGCCAACCCATCCCCCCACCCCCCTCCTCTCTAGAACCCTCAGTTTGTTTCTCAGAGTCCATAGTCTCTCATGGTTTGTCTCCCCCTCCAATTTCGCCCCCTTCATTTTTCCCTTCCTGCTATCTTCTTCTATTTTTTTTTTAACATATAATGTATTTCTTGTTTCAGAGATACAAGTCTGTGATTCAACAGTCTTACACAATTCACAGCGCTCACCTTAGCACATCATTAGTTTTTGATGTAGGGTTCAATGATTCATTAGTTGCGTATAATACCCAGTGCTTATCACAACATGTGCCCTCCTTAATACCCATCACCCAGTTACCCCATTCCCCCACCCCCTCCCTTCTGTAACCCTCAATCTGTTTCCTGGAGTCCAGAGTCTCTCATGGTTTGTCTCCCTCTCTGATTTCTTCCCAGTTTTCCCTCCTTCCCCCTATGGTCCTCTGCGCTATTCCTTATGTTCCACATAGGAGTGAAACCATATGATAATTATCTTTCTCTGCTTGACTTATTTCACTTAGCATAATCCCTCCAGTTCCATCCATTTTGATGCAAATGGTAGGTATTCACCCTTTCTATAGCTGAGTAATGTTCCATTGTATATATACTCATATTCTGATTGGCAGGCACTTAGCAACATGGCCTTCACCTAGATACAAAGAGGAATGGGAAATGTAGTCTTTCTGTGCAGTCCAGGAAGAGGAAAGGGTATGGCAAATCCATATTGTCTCTTTTACAGAGACTGTATTAGTTGGCTTTCGGGAATCAACAAACAATCTCAAAATCTAATGGCTCAAAACAATCATTTTTTTCATTATGTTCAGTTAGCCAATATATAGTACATAAGTTTTTGTTGTAGTGTTCAGCGATTCATTAGTTGCACATAACACCCAGTGCACATCTCAACAGGTGCCCTCCTTAATACCCATCACCTGGTTACCCCATCCCTCCACCCCCCTCCCTTCTGTTAACCCTCAGTTTGTTTCCCGGAGTCCAGAGTCTCTCATGGTTTTTCTTCCTCTCTGATTTCTTCCCATTCAGTTTTCCCTCCCTTCCCCTGTAGTCCTCTGATCTATTCCCCATGTTCCACATATAAGTGACACGATATGGTAATTCTTTCTCTGCTTGACTTATTTCACTTAGCATGATACCCATTTATTTATATCTTATAGTTGTGTGAGTCAGCTGAGTGCTCCTTCAGGTCTGGAATGTAACCGCTGGGACTTGATGGTCTAGAACAGTAGTTCTTAACTGAAGACAACTTACACCCATCATGACCACTACCACCAAAGGACACTTGGCAATGTCTGGACACATTTTTAGTTGTCATTACTAAAGGTTTTTATTGGCATTTAGTGGGTAAAGGCCAGAGATGCTGCTAAACATCCTATAGTACATAAGACAAACCTTTGCAATAAAGAATCATCTGGCCCAAAATATGCATAGCAGAGAGGTTGAGAAACCTTCATGTAGGGGAACCTAACTCAGAAATCATGGGCTGTTCAATGTAGGGTCTCAGCCGGGATGGCTTACCTCTCCTCCATGTGACCTTCCATCTTCCAGGAAGGTGGCAAAAGCTTCTTTACATGTCAGTCTCAGGGTTCCAAAGAGCAGCAAGAGAGAACAAGTCCCAATATGCAAGCACTTTTAGTCCCCTGCCTGGCCGGTTTGTTAATGTCTCATTGACCAAAGCACTTTATCTCTTGAGGAGAAGAGCTGGAAATATGGGCATTTTTGCAATTCCCAAAGATCTTGTGTGAAATTAGGGTTGTGTCTCTAGTCCATACTCTCAAACTCTACTTAACAAATATCAATGTTTATTTATGTGTATTTTTTATTTATTTGTTTTTAAAGATTTTATTTATTTATTTGACAGAGAGAGACACACAGTGAGAAAGGGAACACAAGCAGGGGGAGTGGGAGAGGGAGAAGCAGACTTCCCGCTGAGCAGGGAGCCTGATGCAGGGCTCGATCCCAAGACCCCAGGATCATGACTTGAGCTGAAGGCAGATGCTTAATGACTGAGCCACCCAGCCACCCCTATTTGTGTATATTTATGAGTTCCTCTTTCCTGAGTTCCTCAGAACATTCATGATGACTTGTGGTGGTTCAGAGTGTGGACTCTGGTGTCAGATTTTCTGGATTCAAATCCCAGCTCAATGACTTCCTACTGAACATAGAGCAAATAGCATAACCTCTCTGTACTTCCATTTCCTCATCTGTAAACCAGGAATAATAACAATAGTAACTCCTGATAAGGTTTTTGAGAAGATACAATGAGATAATACATGTAAAATGACTGTATACTCTCCTGAATATAGTAAGAGCTCAATAAATAGCACTTAATTATTGGTAGATGGTGCTATTTTTCTGACCTGGGAAAGAGACACACAAGGGTTCTAAGTCTCTGTTAAGGTGACAAGACTTTGTTTTTTTTCTTTCATCTCGCTCTTTTTCAAATCACAGATGAAGTGGTGGCAATGACAACTCACTACTGCTAGCTTCTGGCAATTCGAGTGCTGGGCCAGCACAATGATTCTCATTTAAGTCCTTGGTGATTTGGAGAAGCAAAGACTACTACAGCCACCATCAACCATCTGCAAGTCAGCCAAGTGGAGGGGGATTAGATGTGTGCACAGTCACTTTGGAGGAGAGAAGAGATCTATCTTTGGGATAGAAGTTACGGAGAGTCTGAGTTGTACTGAGTAGAGGGAAAAACAATTTACTGAATGTAGGAGAAAATAATCAGGGTGTCAAACAATGGATGGGTTGCTCTTGTGTCTTAAGTTGGCTTCCCAGAAGCAACCCCTGATATGAGGATGGGTATGAAAATGAAACATAGAAGCAGGAAGTAGGACAGGAAGGAAAGGAGGCCAAGGAAATATATGACATCAAGTGTGGGATATCAACCCGTGGAGAGTGACTTTGGCTCAACTTTACAGGGAAGCCAGAAATAATGAAGGTCACAGCCCAGGGGTTCTGAATCAGGGCCAGGGAGCTGGAGTGTTTATACCCCTGCGCTCAACCTGGTTACACCCCAGGTATGGCATTCATTCCCAGGTACTTCTAGGTCTTTGCACTTTGGTGCCTATAGGCAATGAGGGTGCTGGTGTCTGAGTGTGGCCTCCAATCACTGCTTTTGGGAGTGATGGCACACTGGAAGCTGGTGAACACAAACATGGTAAAAGGGATCTAAGGGAATATATGTGGAACACTGACATCGTCTGCTAAGCTTTGTCTATAGGGATATCCCATTTCTGAGAAGGTCCGAGCAGAGCTAATAACTAAAGATATGGCCTCTCCACACCTATTTTGACTCTGAGGGTCATTTAACAAAGGCTTTCTTTAGAATAAAGCATTACCATTGCTTGGTTGTATTTGTCTACCTCTAAAAAGAACATGCCTGGAGAAAACCTTCCCCCAAATACCTGAGCCTGGTCTCCAGTTGACCTATGTTACCCAGGCCTTCTCTGTGGTTATTCAGTGGACTCTGGCTTCAGACAGACTTGGTTTTTTTATCCCTGTTCTCTAGCACAACTTGTAATATATCCCTTTACATGGAAAATGAGATAACTCCAAATAGAGTGTACAAAAACAATAGGTTAAAACGCCGTATCTTCTATTTGCTAGCTCCTGGACCCTGAGAAATTACTTATGCTCTCTGTACTTCAGTCAGTACTCTCTACCACAGAACATGAGCTTAGGCTACACAGACAAAAGGTCCCTCTGGTTCTAGCTCCCTATAATTCAAGGAGGCAAAGATGGGAAGAGAGCATGTAGGGCCTGGAAGTCTAAGTGTAGTGATATCAAAGGAGTCATGCTTACGCCAGAGGTAGAGAGCCTTTGTTGCCCACACGTGGAAGTGATAAAACATAGCCCACCTAAAATGGTACTTGTATTATCTGACTGATGGCTGGATTTAGAATTTATTTGTCTGTTTCTCTTAAAGGTTATTTCCAATCCTGAGCTTTGGAAATCTGAAAATGATGAATGAAATCATAACGCTAATGAAAGTTACCTGAGAGGTACTGAGTTTGTGAGGGAAGAAAAGCAGCCACAAATCAAGTAGAATATTGTGCAGTGAGCTGATTTTCCCACCAGTGCTGGGAAGTTACAGTTACACAACTGAATAGCTCTTTGAAATACTTCACTAAATGACTCTGTTGGGTACCCCTAATTAAGCAATCTGCTTCAAAAAGTTCTCCCCGCCCCCCATAGCTGGCAAAGTCTCACAATTTCATTATGCTGGGGGGCTTGGTACTGTCTCTTTTGAGAGATTTGTCTGCCTGGCAAGTGGCCCGAATTACCTTCCTTGTTGGGCCTTGATAAGTGTCTCCAAATGAAGGGAAAACAATTTGTACAACTCTTCCCGTCAATTGGAAGCTGAACTGTGGGACTGAACAAAGCTTTCCTCCATCCCACAGTGCCAATTTACCCTTATCAAGTGCAACAGAGAAAATGTGGTGGTGCGTTACCGTGAGAATAGGAAAGCAATCCCAACGAAATGAGAAAACAGTTATTGGACCAGTTTTATCAACCCAGAGCTAGCTCTGCAGCAATTTTCATACAATTACGCCATGTTAGAATCGCCTCACCATATGGCTGGGCATTGATCATTTTGCCGTGATGTTAATTTAATATGTAGTATGGATATTTGCTTGTTTTGTTAATAAAATTTTCATTTCGGTATTCTGATTCTGTTATAGAATGTGTGAGCATTGACAGTTTTTTTTAATTAAAAAAATTGTTGATATTTGTAAAATAAAAATCTCTTTCACAAACCCCACACTATTTGAACTTCCATAAGAAGCCTGGAGAGGCTCAGGCTAGCTTTGTTGAGTCCCAGAGACAAAAACTGGCTGAGTCAAGAAGGTCTTAATTTTCCCCAAGGTCAAACCAGTGGTAACTGTCATGTCAGGATTCAGTCCAAATCTTTCCAGCAAGATACCCTTTCCATGCTGGGGCACTGACCTTCTTTAATGGAATTACTTTATAGGGATCTTGTTGTGACATATCCAAGAGCTCTCCCAATCTATTGGGGAAAGTAGGTGTAATCAATGAGTGGGCATCCCCTGTCCATGATGTGAGACCTGGGGGCAAATCATGTGCCCTGGAAGCCAGAGGCCAGCTCAGGCAGACAAGAGAAAGTCACCAATGAAATGTGAGGGGGTCATAGAAAAGGCTAGAGAGGACTGCTGAGAAGCTCTAGTTTTGAAGTTGTGTTTTGCAGATCTACTAAGATTCTGTGAAGACATCTCAGAACCCAGTGAGGGGCTTGGGGGTTTCTACCCTCTGCCTTAGCTAAAGCTGTGCCATTGTCCACTGGTTGTAAAAAAGAGTTTTCACATTTACTTTTGAAAAGAAAGTCTACCATGGGGCAAAATGTTTGAAATGTTTGATCTAATCTAGTGTTCTCTCTTTCTGAAGGTGGGAAAAGCCAGCTCTAGAGGGGAAAAATCTGCATCCTCGAGGGTCCACAGCTACATCCCATCTCCTGATATTCTGTTCCATGTACCATTGTTGGCAAGGTCAATGAGTTAAAACAAAGACCCAGTATTTCACTAGCGTTAATGCTTAGGCTTACATTAGCCCTACACTGCAGACCACATTTGAAGGTTGGGGGTGTAGGGTTGTTGGGAAATATGTAATTTATACAAAAGCAAGAAGTTCAAAGTGCTGGGGAGGAGTGTTTAAGTGCCTGTTAACTCTCTAAGGGCTTTTTCTTCACTAAGATTTTATTATTAATTTATTTAAAATCATTATTTGTGATTAATTTCCATGTTGTCTGTCCATTCTTGCCATCTAGCATCACCTCTTAAGTAGTCTCTCTTCTACTTTGCCTACATCAAATTCATCTTATACACAAAAAATACCTTTGTAGTATGCAAATCTGACCACGTTACTTTCCTGTTTGGAACCTGCTTTTTCTTTGACATGACATCCTAACATCTTAGTTGTACTAGGGAATGGCTTCCCTTCCCCTATATGCATTATTACTTCCGGCTTCATCTCCCACTGCTAATCCCCTTGTTCTACATATTCCAACCACAGCCACTTATTTTTTCCTCCACACACTCATCCCTGCTTCACACATGGATTCTCAGGCACATGCAGTTCCTCCTGTCTGAAATACCCTTGTGGCTCTTCTATACCTGGATAGCTTAAGCTTTAAGATTTAGATTAAGAATTGCCTATATCAGGGAACTTTTTTGGTTTTGTTTTGCCTACACTTATCATGCATTAGATAGATGTTCTCTAACACACCTTTATCTAACAATTGTTAAACTCCAGTAAAATCTGCACCTGTGACTATGTCTCCTATTTGTGAACATTTCCAGGGCAAGGGCTGTATGATACTTTCTCAAACCTCGTAACACCTAACACAGGGCTTGGCACATAATAGGTGCTCAGTAAACATCTGGTGGTCTTAAATGAATCTATTTCTTTTGTTTTTAAATTAACATATACTGTATTTTTAGTTTCAGAGGTAGAATCTGGTGATTCATCAGTTACATATAACTCCCAGTGCTCATCACATCACGTGTCCTCCTTATTCCCATCACCCAGTTACCCCATCCCCCTTCCCAACTCCCCTCTAGTAACCCTCAGGTTCCTATAGTTAAGAGTCTCTTGTGGTTTGCCTCCCTCTCTGTTTTCATCTTATTTTATTTTTCCTTCCCATCCCTTTTGTTCATCTGTTTTGTTTCTTAAATTCCACCTATGAGTGAAATCATATGGTATTTGTGTTTCCCTGACTGACTTATTTCACTCAGCATAATACCCTCTAGTTCCAACCACATCATTGCAAATAGCAAGATTTCATTTTTTGATGGCTGAGTAATATTCCATTATATATATCCTATGTATATATATATATATATATATATATATATATATATATATATATATATACATACACTGCATCTTCTTTATCCATTCATCTGTTGATGGACATCTCGGCTCTTTCCATAGTTTGGCTATTGTGGACATTGCTGCTATGAACATTGGGGTGCAGGTACCCCTTCAGATCACTATGTTTGTATCTTTTGGATAAATACGTAACAGTGTAATTGCTAGGTCATAGGGTAACTCTATTTTTAACTCTTTTTCTAATCCCATGTATTTGTCAAGCCTCTTTGAAGGAAATAAAACCCAGCTCACACAAATACAAGCCAAAAGAGGGATCCAGTAGAGGTATACAGGAGTATGCTATGATATCCTGTGGTGGGGGGTTCAACAGGGCTTCATGGAGGTTGGAATGCTAGGGGAATTAAGTCCCATTCTCCATCTCTCTGTGGCCTCAGGCTCTCTCATACCTACTTCCTTCTGAGGGTCTGATGAATTCTTTTCTCCTTTTTCTCTGAAGATCACTTTTTTATGTTTCTAAATACATGTGGAGGTAGATGATCACTGTAGCCCTAGCTCAACAAACCATCTGAGCTGGGCTTAAAACTCCTGAGTGCTGATCTGAAAGAGAGAGAATTTGATTATTTCTACTTTTCTAACCAGGCATCATCAGAGAGGCTAGGCATGGTTGTGAAGCTAACATGGAAGCCACACTCACCCATTTGGTTGGGTCTGTCCAAAGAAAAGAGGTTGTGGACTGCATGGATATTTCAAGTGTATCTGTTCTAAATATGCAATGTGTATCAAGATGAGGTACTCTACAGCAAGGCTAGCATTCCCCATAGTGTTTTCCACCAAATACTAGTTCCACAGGGTGATAAAAATTATATGAAAAAAAAAACCAGAGTGCTATATTCCAATCAATTTTAAAACAGATGTTCAGTTAAACAAACAAACAGATTTCTTTATTGCAAGACTGCTCAATGACTTAACATGCAATGTGATTTGTGAAATGGAAAAAAAGAGGATGACATTTGTTGCATTCCCTAAACTTATTTGTCCACAGAAATAGTTTATTTATTTATTTTTTTATTCCAAGAAACATATTTTAACATTAAGGTTCTGTAGAATATACTTGGAGGATACTGTGGTAGTCCAGGGCTAATTATCCTACCTTGTTGGTGGAAATACTTACCAATCAATATGTTATACTCTACCAATTTATAGTAATGACATTTCCTGGACTGTATTTAAGAGTCTTTGAGGGGCTATAAATTCCTCTTCTTTTCTTTCCTCTTCTCAGTAAGTGTGAATCGTGATTTCCCCAGTGACTATCCCTCAGGTGGAATTTCTCTCTCTCCATTCAGCTTTGGGCCTAATTAAATGTCTGCCATGGTTTTAACAGATTCCGCCTAGGATGTGAACACTAGTTCTTCTTGAGAAGCATTGTTTCAGCAAATACAAATGAGCTAGGAGAATAAAAGCAATAGTTGTGTACAGGGGCACAACACAGTGCATTTACATGACATTTCCATGTTAATGATTGGTTCAGATCCATTCATCATGTGCTTATTGAGTATTTGCTTGATTTTAGATTCCAGGCTAGGCTTTGTTGATACCAAGATAAATAAGACCAGACCTTAACCTAGGACAGCTCAAATTTCAGTGGAAGAGACAGACATGTCAGCAGATAATTTCTGAATGTGAGAAACACCTCAGTAGAAGAAACTGAATGACAAAGAGCTAGCCCAGAGACTGGGATGATTTACTCTGGGGGAGGTTGTAGAAAACACTCTCCGGAGCAAGCAACACTTATTCTGTTTTGCTGAAAAGGTAAGTGCTTTCTATAAAGATAAGAAAGGAAAACTTTTTTTTTTTTTAATGTATGAGTGAGAAGGAAAAAGAATCAAGGACAAAATCCTGGGTTAGGCTAACAATTAAGTGGCTGGCAGAGGAAATGAATCCAGCCCAGGGGCCTAAGAAAGAATATCCAGAAAGTTGGGAGAAAAATTAGGGAGAAAGATGTCCAGGTAGACAAGGTAAGAGAAAGTTCCCCCCAGAAAAGAGGGTCAAAAGAACCAAATGCTGTTGCAAAAGATCCAACAGCCTTAATCATTGGTTTAAGGTTAATATTCTCAGTCTTGGGCTTGAGTATATTGGAGCTTTCAAAGGCAACAATTTGGACTTCCATCAACTTTTTCCATTATAGGCATCACTCAATGAAAACCTTAAATGTACCTATGATAACACAGTGTAGACAATTGTTACTGAAGAAAAGCAAACTTCAGTTAACAAAACTATTTCAAAATATGAGAATGAAGGTAAAGGAGGGATGGAAGTTTAAAAAATCCTTGGTGGCACTGGGAATATAGAGACCTGATATTTATACTGGATTCTACCATTAAACAACTGTGGATTTAGGGAAATCATTTCATTCTGTGGGCCTGAGTTACCTGTACAGTGAGGAGGTTTAATGAGAAGGTCCCCAAGGTTCTTCCAAAGAATCAGAAGTCCTTGTCATGCTTATATGGAGTGACAGAAACTTCATGCCTCCATGCCATACCCCAACTTCCAATGTACCCTTTCTCCTCTCATCACACTTTGAAGAGGGAGTAGAATTTCAGACAGGTTGGAGATATCCTTGGACAAAGCTGAACTTAGTTGGGACTAACTAGCCAGTGACTGGAGAAGAGAGAGGAGGCAGAAGATTTTTTCTCCCTCATTGACACAGAGAGAGAATCCTAGGTCTGGCATGACTCGCTGTGTGACCTGAAGCAAGTTTCTTCAATTCTGTGTTTTTGTTAGCTATTGCTGCATTACTGATTTTTCCTCCAAAACATTGTGACTTAAAACAAAACAATAGATGGGTATTTTCCCTTACTGTTTCTGTGGGTCAGGAATTCAGGATCAGCTTTGTGGGTAGTTCTGGCCCAGGTTTCTCCTAAGGTGGTCAGATGTTGGCCAGGGCTGCAGATGGCTTGACTGGGGCAGGGATTCGCTTCCAAGGCAATTTTCTCACATGGCGGGCAAACTGGTATTGACTACTGAAGGGAGGCTTTAGGTTTTTTCTGCATGGGTCTCCCCATGGAGCTGGTTGAGTATGTTCTTAGTACATAGTGCCTGGCTTTCCCCAGAATGTGTAATTCAAAAGACTCAGGCAGAGTGGTATTCACTTTTGAGACTTAGTCCCAGAAGTCACGTGCTGTTATTTCCACTATATCCCACAGGTCACGCAGGTTGGTGCTGATTCAGTGTGGGAGGGGACTGCCTGGGGCAGGAGCGTAAGCAGGAACCATCACTGGAAGTCACCTTAGAGACTGGCTATGGCACTCTGTCAATGTCACTTTCTCAATACACAATGCAGGTGCCCCTACTTCTCATACATATGGCACAGGATATGCCAACTCAGGAAATGTTAGCTCTTTCTGCTTCTGGTTTCCTCTTTCAAAGCAGAATTGAATACATGGGACTGTGAGGAACTGAAGAGACTGTTCTAAGAACATGGTGAAAGAATTCCTTTCTGGCTGGGGAATAGTTTCATGAAGAAGGTGGCATTTGAACGGAGCCTTTGGGGGTTTGTAGAGTTTTAACAGTCAGAAAAGATGGGGATAGGGTAGGGTGGTGGGGAAAGTCATTCTAAACAGAGGGTCTGAAGACAGAATTTCTTTTCTGAGCTAACATTCCTCTTTAGAGGTGTAGTATGTGGTATGTGTAGTATGTGTAGTAAATGGTTTCCCAGCCTTTAGTCATTTGCAGGAAGATTCTATAATTTCTCTCATAAACATGGATGTGGCAGGCAGCTACTAAGGTGTCCCCTGATCACCCCCATCTCTTGGGAACTCTCTTCTTGTGCATGGGCTGGAACTAATGAGCAACCCCTAAAGAAGAGAATGTGCTGACATGCTATGGGCTGCCCTGTGGGGAAGCCTGAATGGTGAGGAACTGAAATTTTCAGGCAAACAACAGTGAAAACCTGAGCTATGCAAAGAGCTATGTGGAAGGCATTGGAAGCCAAGCCTGTCCCAGCAGAACCTTGAAAGGACAGCAGTCTCTCCCAGTGGACACCTTGATTCTAGGCCTGTGAGACACTCTGAACACAGGCATCCACTAAGCCACACTCGGATTCCTGACCCATGGAAACTGTTGGGTAACAAATGCTCGTTCTTTCAAGCTGCTGAATTTTGTGGTAAGTTGTGACACAGCAGTAGACAGCTAATACATATTGACTTACTTAAAACATGTCTTCAAATCAACTTACCTTTTCACATAAATAGATTTATTTAAAAGGAAAAATGTATATTACAAGTGTAAGGGGTGGTATCAATTTCCAGAAATAGAAGGTTAAAAAGTCATCCTATTTTCCATATACCTTGAGTAAGACTAGCTAATTTTTTATTTAAATTCAATTAGCCCACATATAGTACATCATTAGTTTCAGATGTAGCGTATAGTAATTCATCAGTTGCATATAACACCCAGTGCTTATCACATCATGTGCCCTCCTTAATGCCCATCACCCCATGACCCCATCCCCCCACCAACCTCTCCTTCAGCAACCCTCAGTTTGTTTTCTAGAGTTAATGGTCTCTCATGGTTTGTCTCCCTCTCTGATTTCTTCCCATTCAGTTTTCCCTCCCTTACCCATGATCCTCTGCACTGTTTCTTATATTCTACATATGAGTGAAACCATATGATAATTGTCTTTCTCTGATTGACTTATTTCACTCAGCATAATACCCCCCACTTCCATCATTGGAAATGGTAAGTAGTCATCCTTTCTGATGGCTGAGTCATATTCCATTGTGTATATATATACCACATCTTCTTTATCCATTCATCTGTTGATGGACAGCTTGGCTCTTTCAATAGTTTGGTTATTGTGGACATTGCTGCTATGAACACTGGGGTGCAGGTGCCCCTTTGGATCACTACATTTGTATCGTTGGGGAAAATACCTACTAGTGCAATTGGTGGGTCATAGGGTAGCTCTATTTTTAACTTCTTGAGGAACCCCCATACTGTTTTCTAGAGTGGCTGTACCAGCTTGTATTCCCACCAACAGTGTAAGAAGGTTCCCCTTTCTCCACATCCTCACCAACATTTGTTGTTTCCTGTATTGTTAATTTTAGCCATTCTGATGGGTGTGAGGTGGTATCTCACTGTGGTTTTGATTTGTATTTCCGTGATGCCAAGTGATGTGGAACATTTTTTCATGTGTCTGTTGGCCATTTGGATGTCTTCTTTGGAAAAATGTCTGTTCATGTCTTCTGCCCACTGCATCATTTGTTTTTTAGGTGTTGAGTTTGAAAAGTTCTTTATAGATCTTGGATATCGGCCCTTTATCTGATAACACATTTGCAAATATCATCTCCCATTCCATAGGTTACCTTATAGTTTTGTTGACTGTTTCCTTTGCTGTGCAGAAACTTTTTATCTTGATGAAGTCCCAATAGTTCATTTTTGCTTTTGTTTCCCTTGCTTTTGGAGAGTGTGTCTAGCAAGAAGTTGCTGTGGCCCAGGTCAAAGAGGTTGCTGCCTGTGTCTCCTCTAGGATTTTGATGGATTCCTGTCTCACATTTAGGTCTTTCATCCATTTCAAATTTATCTTTGTGAATGGTGTTAGAGAATGGTCGAGTTTCATTCTTCTGCATGTGGCTGTCCAATTTTCCCAGCACCATTTATTGAAGAGACTGTCCTTTTTCCATTGGATATTCTTTCCTGCTTTGCTGAAGATTAGTTGACCATAGAGTTGAGGGTCCATTTCTGGGTTCTCTATTCTGTTCCATTGATCTATGTGTCTGTTTTTGTGCCAGTACCATACTGTCTTGATGATTACAGCTTTGTAATATAGCTTGAAGTTTGGCATCATGATTCCACCAGCTTTGGTTTTCTTCTTCAACATTCCTCTGGCTATTCGGGATCTTTTCTTGTTCCACACAAATTTTAGGATTATTTGTTCGAGCTCTGTGAAAAATGTCGATGATATTTACATAGAGATTGTGTTGAATATGTAGATTGCTCTGGGTAGCATAGACATTTTAACAATATTTATTCTTCTAATCCATGAGCATGGAATGTTTTTCTATTTCTTTGTGTCTTCCTCACTTTCCTTCGTAAGTGTTCTGTAGTTTTTAGAGTACAGATCATTTATCTCTTTGGTTAGGTTTATTCCTAGGTAGCTTATGGTTTTTGGTGAAATTGTAAATGAGATCCATTCCTTAATTTCTCTTTGAAGAAGACTAACTAATCGAAAGAAGACGGTATGTCAGGCCCTGATTTGAATTCCCTGTTCACTTCCTGCTAGCTGTTTGACGTTAAGAATGTTCCCTTTTGCTCTAAGACTTAGTTTCTTCATCTATACAAAAGGAAATTATCTCTATCTTTTAAAAAATTTTTTGAGGATGAGAGAGACAATTCTTATGAAAACACCCAACCATGATGATGTTGATGACAATAATGAAGATCATAATTGCCATTTTTTATAGAAATCCCTAGCCATGCAGCAAGCATTGTGTTAGATGACTTCATATTTCCCTCGAACCTTACGATGCCATCACAGACACTTTGCCACCCAAAAAAAACTCATCTGGAGAGGTTGAATACATTGTCTGAGACCACAGCAAGTGTAATGGCAGAATAAGAATTGAAATGCAAATTATTTTCATTACTAAGTTCCTACTCTTTACCATGATAGATTACAGGCTACACACAGCTAAAAAATATGCAGCCAATGTTGGTTCCTTCCTCTTGCTTAAGAATGCAAGTTCAATTTTCTGCATCCTAGTTAATGTAACATTGAATCTTGTTTTCTTCTCACTCTGGTTCAGCTCTGTCTCTCAGATCACCCACTGTTTTTGCACAGAGCAGTGGTCAGGGACCCCATTTGTCTAGGTTCACAGCAGCTCGTCAGACATCACCCAGGGTCAGTTGGAGCTGCCTGTAGTAATGACAAAATCCATGCCTTCAATTTCTTAATTAACTAAATACAATGAAGTCTGTAAATTGATCAAAATAGGGTCTCATATGGAATTAATTATAAAATGGTGGGGGGGACTTAATGATTCATTCCCACTTTATAAATCTTACTGGGAATTTTATGGATGACCCAAATGAAACCCAGTCGTATTAAAAAAAAAATTCATTTAGAATGTGATAACCACTTCAACCTTTTTTTTTTTTCTCTGATTGGAAACACACAGCATCCCAGCCTTAGGGTGCTACGTGAAAAAGGTTCTCTCTGCCACTCTGAGGTAACAGAATTGTGAGAAATGCCCAGTGGCAGTACCATGAATAGCCTGGTAGGGAGCTTTTATAAACTCTATTAGTACCCTTTCTGGGTAGATGCTTCCAGACATTACTATTGACACTATCACTTTATGTAAGCAGTGCCATCTCCCCCCCATCTTATAGGAAATGCAAATAAAAGCATTCCTAGAAGACTTTGAAATGTTTTTGACTTGCTACAAACCGATACTCAAGGGGTGCCTGGGTGGCTCAGTTGGTTAAGCATCTGCCTTTGGCTCAGGTCGTGATCCCAGCGTCCTGGGATCGAGCCCCACGTCCCGCTCCTGGCTCAGCAGGGAGCCTGCTTCTCTCTCTGCCTCTCCCCCTGCTCATGTTCTCTCTCTTTCTGTATCTCTGTGTCTTGAATGAATAAATAAAATCTTTAAAAAAAATTAAAACAAAACAAAACAAAAAAACCAATACTCAAAACCAGAATCCTTAATATGGATCCAAGAAAAATTCCACAGCTTCTCTGCCCCCACACCCAACTATATGGAAATTCTGAGACCACCACTCCACTTAAACCAAGCATGTATTTGTTCCATTCACTCAGAAAGCATCTATACTCAGCTGTTTGATCCAGAGCACTGAACCTGGTCCTCTTGGAAGACCAACGGATAAGGCACCTGTCTTTGCCTCCAAGGAACACACAGGTGAGTGAAGAATATGGATGTAGATGGGCAGGTTCAGACAAATGAGTTTGATGTTAGTATCTGGAACTGTAGTGGCATATCGACAAGTGTGATTATTTCTACCCACGTGGTGTTCTATCCAAACTCTTCTTGAGGTGCTAATTCTTGAGCTGAGCAATCAAAGAGAAGACACTGTCATCAGGCAAACATGAGGGAGCAGCATGAAACTGGAGGACACATCCAGTGCATGAGAGGGACTGTGAGTGGTCCAGGATGGGTAGAACACTTTATTTTTCTGGGTCCTGACAGGTTAGAGGTGACAATGGTCCCATAATAACACTTCCGTTGCATAGGCTCAGCCAGAATCTTTGTGATAGTGAATTAAAAATGCAATTAGTATCAAAAGAAATGCAATTAGCTGTTTTACATTGCATTCATATATGCAAATTAGAGAAGAGACTTGATATAATTATGTAGAAAACCAAGGTTAATAAATACCAGTTTGGGCTGTAATTATCTGTACACTGCTGGACAAGGGTGGATTGGAGTCCACATTAATGGAGTAAGAGGAAGGAAGCCCTGCGTGTCAGGTGCTGGGCTATGTGCTTTCCACCCAATTTATACCTGACTCCTCTGACCCTCATGCTGAGAAAGCCTTCTTATCCCCAGTTTACAGATGGGAAGTTAAAACCCAGAAAGTAAGGTCATGTGTTGAAATTGACATGGCCAGTGCCTGACAAGCCTGGATGGCACCTGACTTGGTCTGACTCTGAAATTCATGCTCTTTCCTTCTCCCCCACTTTGTTCTATTACTGAACTCTATAGTCATGAGTTTTTCATGATTTCATGGTGTACTGATAGCTGGATTCAAATGCTAACATCTGAAAATTTATTGATTTTTTTTTTAAGATTTTATTTATTTATTTGAGAGAGAGAATGAGAGAGAGAGAGCACATGAGAGGGGGGAGGGCCAGAGAGAGAAGCAGACTCCCTGCCGAGCAGGGAGCCCGATGCGGGACTCGATCCCGGGACTCCAGGATCATGACCTGAGCCGAAGGCAGTTGCTTAACCAACTGAGCCACCCAGGCGCCCCGAAAATTTATTGATTTTTGTTGTTGTTTCAATATACTTCAATAATATGACTGTCAGTTAATGAAGTAATAGCTTGTACAACTTATAAGAATATTTGATTTTTCACACTCCTAGCTTTTTCTTTGAGAAACAATTAATTTGAGGCATGAAACTAAGCCCACTCATATTTATCCTTCAAAATTGGAAACCACCAAAATTTGCAATAGGGAAAGTTGAGTAAATTATGCTATACTACTAGCATTATTAAGCAACAAATGAAGATACTGTGTTCAAAGACTATAAAATATACACAGAAAAATGAAACAATTTTCTCTGAATGCATTTAAAACATTTTATATAATAGGTAAGTATTTTAATAGAAAATTATACTTTATTATTACTTTTAATTGAGCAGACATAATGTAAAGACTCCATGTAGATTTTACATTCTGCCATCATTGAAATCAGGCCATTTTGCTTCAACAACAAAGTACAATAAATATCTCTAAATAATAATATCAGTGCATGATTAATTGACCATCTGATTTACACAGGCAAGGTGAATCAGTTCCAGGATATTTGTAGTAAGAGCAACAAAGCAGACATCAGAATGGGTCCCAAAGCCAGCAATTACTCCAAGACACTTCTTAATTTCAGCCACGGTTTCTGCATTTACTTTTGTCACTTTTTCTTTGCCCTTTTTGGTTAATCTTTTTTTTTTTTTGCACAGACTTGTGCTGTGCCCCATCTGCTATGATTCACCCTGTTCTAATTACGCAGCAAGCATCCTGTTTCTATGAACCAGAATTTTATCAGGTTTTTTGATGTGTGTGTGTGTGTGTGTGTGTGTGTAATTAATCAGGGCCTCCCAGGTGAAAGAGGCAAATGAAACATTTTAAAAAGATGTTATTGCTGGAAATAACTCACACAGGCCTGGATGCATCCAGTACTCATGGTGATTTGGGGCAGATGGAAAACTCAAGTATGTTAAGGGTCTCCATTTCCTGGAAGGCTCCTTGGTGCAGGACAGGAATCACAGCCCCAGGAGCAGGATTCCTGACATCTTGCCACAGTCCGCCTTTTACTAACTGTGACACTTGGGCATGTCACTTAACCCCTTGACCCAACTTTCTTTTCTTTTAAGATGGCACCTTCCAGGTCCGATCCTTCTTCCAGACCTGACCCGTCCTTAACTGAGTCACTTTTTCCATAGAATCAATGGAACCACTTATCTATTCAACGGATATTATTGGAGAACTTATTTATAGGTGACCCAAGGTTTGGAGACACAGAATCCAACTATAGTTCTGCTACTAAACAACTAGGTCAGGTCTGACAATTCAGTTCTATGTTTCTACTTTCTTAGGGAACATTTATGTCACATCTACAAGGTGTCAGGCACTGTCCGAAGCATTTTACAAATGTTAACTTACATTCTCCATTTCACAGATAAGGAAACTGAGGCACAGGACATTTCAGTAACTGGATGCTATGGGCCAAATTATGTCCCCCCAAATTCATATAGTGATACCCTAACCCCCAGGACCTTGGAACGTGACTGTACTCAGAGGTAGACCCTTTAACGTAGTGGTGAAGTTTAAACAGAGCTGTTCAGATGGGCTCTAATCCATCTGGTACCTTTGTAAGAATAGGAGACCTGGATGCATGGGGAGATGCCACGGGTGAGCGTGAACAGGGAAAAGACCATGGAGGACGCAGGGACAAAGTGGCCATGTACAAGCCAAGGGCAGAGGCCTCCAAGGAAACCAAGCTTGCTGACACCTTGAACTTGGACTTCTAGTCTCCAGACCTGTGAGAAAATTCATTTCTGTTGTTTAAGCTGCTGGGAAGTTGTGTTTTGTCATAGCTGCCCACAGACTAATGTGCCCCCCCCCAAGTCACAGAACTGGTAAGTGCTGGTAGATTAGATCCAGAGTCTGTGCACATGACCACAATATTCTGCTGTCTCTCAAAGATACAAATACGCCTTCCCTTATTACCAAATATGAGTAGAAAAAGCCTACTGCTCAGAACGAAGTATATGCAGGTACTAGTTAATCCCTGCCTGGAGAGTCATTAGCTGTGTGACCTTAAGCAAGGAACAAAAACTGTCTGATCTTCAGCTTTCTTAGCTGTAACACTGAGGTAACAATGCCCACCTCATTGAATTGTTAAGTGGATTAGAATACACAGTGCTGTGTAAAATACCTCCTAGGGTATGTGGAACATACAGAAGATTTAAATGTCTCTTTCTTTCCTTTCCATGAGTTAATGGCTGTGGACTAGTACAGAATTGCAAGGGAAGGTCCACCATAGGCATTGATAAGAATACCTGTCTGGTATGGCATGCCTTCTATCTGCCAGGCAGTCGGCATATACCAACTCTGCGTCCTGTGAAGTAGCCCAAGGGGATTTGTGTAATTCCTCCTCATTTTAAAGATCAAAAAAACGGAAGCTCAGAGAGATTCAATAACTCATTAAGGCCATAGAAAATACCTGATGAAGAAGGATGCACCCATGGTGGTTCTTATGCCGAAGCTTGAATTCTTATAGCCTTCATACTTCCTGTTAGACTCCTTGTTAATTATTTCCTAACAAACCCATAAGCCTCTAGAGGCCAGGAACTGTATTTATTTTGTGTGACTCCTGTTCTAACCAATATTATGAATGGCATATGCACAAAGTCAATTCATATTCAAATGAGCAAATAAGCATGTCAAAGATGTTCGGTGTACTCACCTCTGACCCTGCTCCTGTCCTCAGGTGGGTGAAGCACAGGGCTCTGGTCTAATCCTGGACCTCTGCTGGACCTTCTGGAATGGGTGTGGCTCCCGTTATGCCTAAGAGTACACGCCCGCTTCCATCCAGTAGGCTGCTCACCCAGCCAACAGGGGCCCTTCTGTGGCTCCAAACTGCACCCCATTCACAATCACACTGTTCCTGAACTCCCTTGCCTGTTAGGTCCTCTAGGGGACAATAAAATAAGAAACTTCCTGATTCTTCTTACCCCAACATATTAACACTTACTTTTTAACATTCAAGGCCTCTGGCCTCCCACCGGATCAATATAGCATGATCTCTCACAGAAAATCACTTCAAAATGATGCGCCCTTGACAAGGCAAGCAGCTGGTCAGGTTCTTTGCAGATCAATGGCTGCACCCTCAGGAGAGCGGGGCGTGCTGTTTCCTTATTACAGTTCGAGGATTGCACTTAACCTGACTACAAGGGTGCCCGTGAATGCTTAAGTAGGTGGCTTTTGATCTGGGTCCTGAAAAGTAAGTAAGAACTTTGCAAGAAGGGGCAGGAAGGCTGGGAATTGAAGAAAGAGAGGCCACCATGTGCAAAAACATGCAGGGGACAGCCAAATGAACAAAAGCAAAACAGGTGATTTACTGAGCACCTCCTTCATGCCAGGTGCTCTAGAGGGAGATCAGAATCCTCACCAAAATACTACGTGACTACTTTTTTTTTTTTTAAAGATTTTATTTATTTATTTGAGACAGAGAGAATGAGAGAGAGAGAGCACATGAGAGGGGGGAGGGTCAGAGGCAGAAGCAGGCTCCCTGCCGAGCAGGGAGCCCGATGCAGGACTCGATCCAGGGACTCCAGGATCATGACCTGAGCCGAAGGCAGTCGCTTAACCAACTGAGCCACCCAGGCGCCCCTACGTGACTACTTTTATCTCCATTTTATAAAAAGAAAATCTGAGGCTCAGGGAGGTCATGTAACCTTCTCAAAATGACATAGCTGTTCACTGATGAAGATTTTGAATGTCGAATTGGCTGATCCAAAGCCCACTCTTTCTAGAAAGACAAACACAACTATAGAGGCTGTAGCCCCCAGACTCCAGTCTCAGTGGCTTATTTATGGGAAAGAAGCTTTATTGGTTTGTTTGTTTTTCAAGTGATGGTTTTGAAACTTGAGGAGCAGCATGGCCAGAGGTTCTAGGTGGGGAATTAGAGAGGCTTTAGGTCATGAGGAGCTGTGGCACCTCTGTTCTCTGTCTGTGGTACTTGGAGACGCTGAACGCTTTTATGGGGATCAGAGGGAAGAATTTCAGACTTTGAGATGGAATCTTAGGAAGAGATACCATGTTAAATATCTGCACTTGGGTGTGGGCTAGATCCCAATCCAGTTGGAATTTATTCTGTCAGTTATGCATTCTTTACTCACCAAATATGTACTACTTTCCAGGCACTGAGCACATGCTAGTCACTGGGGTACCACGGCAACAGGTTGCCCTCCTGCTCTGCCCTCAGAGGACTCACCCTCAAATCTTGGCGGGCAAATGAGTCCACAGAAGCGAGAAGCCCGAGAACACTAGAAAAAGCAGTAGGTGACGCTGTCTTAAGTGGGGCTGCCACGGGGAGGGGCCCTATAGTGTGTTTCCCACAGGTTCCTGGAGGAAGAGATGGGCTGCTTGCCATCTGGTTTCAGAGCTGGGACAAGATCCAGACACAGCCTGGAGGACCTGGGAATAGGTGGGAGATGAGCAAAGGTGGTCCAGCCCGGGTATTTGAAAATAAAAGGTCACCCAGATGATGCATTCCTGTCTCATAGGCTGCCTTGTGCTTTCTGTCTTTGAAGAAATTGGCTTCTCCTGAACAAGAAAGTTCAAACTTGCCAGGCTTGTAATCCATCTGCTAAGGTGTCGGTTCAGGTGAGATTTTAAGGATTCAAATAGATTCTATTTGACGCAGCTGCTTAAAATCACCTCCCGCTTATTTTATTTTATTTTTAAAATTTATTTATTTATTTGGTATGTGCTATGGTGAGCGCTGTGAATTGTGTAAGACTGATGAATCACAGACCTCCCGCTTATTTATTTATTTTTTTTAAGATTTTATTTATTTATTTGACAGAGAGAGAGAGTGAGAGCGGGAACACAAGCAGGGGGAGAGGGAGAGGGAGAAGCGGGCCTCCTGTGGAGCAGGGAGCTCCATGTGGGGCTCGATCCCAGGACCCTGGGATCATGACCTGAGCCGAAGGCAGACGCTTAACGACTGAGCCACCCAGGCGCCCCGACCTCCCGCTTATTTTAAAGCAATTTTTATTGAACATTTACTTGGGCAGGGAGGCCTATACAAAGGTCCTCATACACAGGAGGCCCTTTGAAAATGTATATTCCGTAGACACGGATTTGCACTTTTCTCCAAATTACTGCCTCAGTTTCTCTGACGCCCTTTGCTTCTGATTATCTTCCCCAATCTGCCCCGATGTCTCTCTGTCTCTCTGTCCCTGTCTCTTTCTCACACACATGTCCACCTGATTCTCTTGCCTCCTTTGTTCCTGCCTCCCTCTGTCCTCCTGTTTCCTGGCTTTCTTTGTCATTATTCTCAAGAGCTGCATGGCATGGCCCTGGAACCATTTCCTGCAGCTGTAAAGCTCCTTGTCCCAGATCACAACAAGTTAGGAACGATCCTTTCCATGTGCATAGCGATTTACAGTGTATGAGGGAATTCTAAATTTTGCATCAATTCCTGGAAGGGAGGGATTCAATGACTTACCCGTGTTTACTGAGGACCCACCAGGCATGGATGTAAGGAGGGAGTTAGAAGTGCTTAAAAGCCAGCTGGAAACCTATTAAAAGGTCCAGTTCCCAGGGTCCCTTACAGAGATTCTGATTTAGGAGAGACCAGGAATCTGCATTTAACAAACTCTTCAGGTGATTCTGATGTTGGAGGCCTAACTTAGAGAAAAGTGGTCTGGGTGCTTCTCCAACCTTGCGGTGCACAAGGGTCATCTGGGGATCTTGACATAATGCCATTTCTTATTTAGCAGGTGAGATTCTGCATTTCTAACAAGCTCCCAGGTGATGCTGATGCCCTGAATGCTCTGGCTGGGGCCACAGTGGGTGGAGCAGGAGTCTGATGGTTATTATTCTCCTTCTTTCCCTCAGATGCGGAAATCATAGCAGTGAGATCACTTCTGCAAATTTGTAGAATTATCAAGTGGTCGATCTGGACTCAGAGCCGTCATCCTGTTGTTGTTTTAATACCTTGCACGGAGACTCTCCATGGGAGGACCAGGAAATGGTGAGATCATGAGAGAGACACAGGATAGAGGTAGGACATCAGGTTTTGCAGGGTTTGGGCAGTCCTGCTCGTGCTTCCGACCGGACCAGCCACCCCAGCTGCTGCCTGGGCTTCCACCACTGCCTGGCATTCCCCAGGGCTGGTCACCATTCTCCCCGGAAAGCCGAGGGCCCTAGAAAGACAATTGCTGATAGGATCCCACAAGCCTGAGTTAAAACGTTGGCTCTGCCAGTTCAAATCATATCAGTATGGTATTGGTGTTACTGACGAAGGAGGGCGCTTCAGTTCATTTCCCTGAGCCTCGTTAAGTTTCTTTTTCATAAAGCGAAGGTCATCTTCTGCCTCCCAGAAGACCATACACATAATAGAGGGTCCTGATATAGTAGGGTGGGTGCCATGGAACTCTGAGGTCTTACTGATGTGGGTGTGGGCAAGGTGACAGCAGGGGTTGATGCCCAAGATGGTGGCAGAGTCACGACTCTAACTCAAAGCCTCTGACCCGAATCTTCTGCTCTTCTCTGTTTTGTCCAGTCCTGTTGGTGGTGAGCTCTTGAAGGGCAGAGACTGTGGGGATTACACAGCGTAAAAGCACTTACAAAGGTGGCTGGCCCATGGGAAGTGATCAACAAGGGTAGCGTTGTTGCCATCATCATTGCTGTAATGCACCTGCATTTCACACGTGCTGCCTGGCACACAACAGAAGTCCACTGCTGGGGAACCTGATCGGGTGTCACTGAATGACTTCAGGGCCTATTTCCATTTAAATTCTGGGCACTGGATGAATTATCTTTGGGGACACAGATGACTATTTAGACATCTGACTATTACAATCTTGAGTGGCCTCTTTCCAGACATGCTGGAAACTTGCTTCTTTCTGTTCACATCTTCACTATCTGTTCTTCTCACTGCCAGACAGCCTTGCCTGGAGTTTGGTCCTCAGACAGCAGCTCTCCGGCTCCCAGTGGGCAGTTTCCTTTCTCCAGCCCCTCTCCAGGCAGAGATGTTGCCCTGCCCTCCATTCTTACCTGAAACACACCTACAACACGCATATCTTCAGGCATGGGGTGTAGAGGAAGCTGAATAGGGGGTTACTATTCATTCTCCTGTGATCTAACATCTTCCAATTGCTCAGTGTCATTGCAGCCCCCTCAATGCTGTCAGGTTTCTCCACTGCAAAATAGGAATGATCACACCAGTCCAGTAAGATAATAATGATGGTCAAACTATAGTGAAAACATCAACTTGATCACTAGATAATCAGGCTCTGTTCTCAGCTCTATGAGGATTTTCTCCTTGCAGCCTGGGAAACAGGTCTTATTATTATACTCATTATAGATGGGAAACAGAGGCATTAGTAGTGAAGTAACTTCCCCAAGATCACAGAAGGGCTGCATGCCTGTCACAGTTACCTTTACTGGTATTCCTCAGGCAGTCATTCTCAGCGCTCTTAGAACAAAAACAAAATCCCAGCTCCTTTGTGCAGCTGGGTGCATACAAGGTCCTACATGACCCAGCCCGCTCTCATCTGTGTGGCTCTTGCTTTTGATTTATCTCTCCACTGCTCAGGATGTGATGTTCCCATGGAGCACTAATCGATTATTCCTCTCCTGCCCTCTCCTCCCACCTGGTGATTCATCTCTTAGGGACTTCTGCAGCTTGGTTTCTTTCACCTTTCCAGGGCAGCCTTCTTATGGTGCCCATGCAGAAAATCCCACCTCAACAGATAGAGTGCTCCAGACCATGGCTTCTCATCCATTTCCTTATCTGTCTCCCACTTCATAGTGATCTTCCTGAAGACTCTTTTGTTTCTCGTTTCACCCCTAGGGCCTAACAAAGCACTTGACCCTGATAGTTGTTTCCTAAAGAGCTGAGTAAGTGAATCCACTGTGGCTTCCCCACTTTGACCCTGGCACTAGACTCTGAACTTAGAGATCCCTGGAGTCATGTGGCATGCTGATACCATTCACATTATCTTTACATATGCTATTCTTCTGGAGCCCAGAAACCCTATTCATCTCATTCCTTTCTTCCCACAACATCACAAAACTGGTGTTCAGTGAATAAATGCTTATAATTGGATCAGAGAATATTAGATTTGAGAGAATCATTCATGATCATTGAGTATAAATACCTCTGTTCACAGATGGGGGACATAAGTTTATTGAGTTAATGAATTTGCTTATAAAGCTTGGGTACATGGGACACCTGGGTGGCTCAGTCAGTTAAGTGTCTGCCTTCAGTTCAGGTCATGATCTCAGGGTCTTGGGATCTAGCCTGGTGTCTGGCTCCCTGCTCAGCAGGGATTCTGCTTCTCCCTCTCTCTCTGCCCCTCCCCCATTCTCATGCATGCTCTCTCTCTCTTTCAAATAAATAAATAAAATCTTTAAAAACAAGTTTTAAAATGCATGGGTACAGAGAGGAAGAGAGCTAACAATGTCACAGGCTTTGGCGTCACACTTATCTAGGTTGGAATTCTGACTCTGTCACTAATTAGTTTTATAACCTTGTATCATTTCTTTAACTTTGTGGAATCTCGGTGTTCTCATTTTGAAAAGTGGGCTCCTAAGAAGTAACTCACCAGGATGCAGTGGGAATCACATATTGAAAACATCAATTGAGAAGCTGCTTCTGAAAGTCCCTGGAACTGGCAGCACAGGGCAGGCTTGGTCTTCATCAGCCCAGAGAGGTCCACATCCCCGCTCTTCTTTTTACTCTGAGACTAACCGCGTGACCTTGAGCAAACTACCTGACCTCTCGGAGCTTCAGCTTTCTCATCTGAAAATGGGGATGATCATAATTATACCTACTTGATTTGATTCTTATGAAAAAAAAGTTCTAGCTACTAAAAGCACCCCCCCAACCAAGGAAAAAGTAATTACAGGACCTACCATATTAGAACACTGAGCAGATGCTGCCTGCAAAGACAGGGGCTACTGGACAATTTTAGACATAGGACAACCATTTGGGCTTTTTGATCGCTTAGGATGGGACTTACCGTGAATGGCATGGCCACCTCAGAGACTGGCCTCTCTCAGGAGAAGTCACATCATTTTCCTACCTGACACTCTGTGTATGGGTCTAGGAGACAAGAGGCAACTGATGTGTTCTTGCTGAGAGACCAACCCTGAAGGAGTCATAGTGCACAGCCAGCAGTGAGAAGATGGTTTGCTATTTTGTTTGTGATTGTTATTGCCATTTCTGTTTCTAGCTCAGTGTGAAGGGAGATGTTCACAGAGGAACCCTTGTGGATCTTGGGAGATTGGCCATATGGAGTCAGTGATGCGGGCCAGGGGGTAATAGAGCCTTTAAAACTGCTTCCTCCAAGTAGCTCAGTCAGATGCCTCCATCAGGACCAGATGCACAGGAACCTCAGGGGGTCCTAAGTGCCCATCAACTTTCCCAGCCATTCTTTGTCTTCTTGGGAGCCTTCTTTGTGTATCCATGTAGTCACATTTTGATTCATTCAACAGACATTTATTGGTCACTGCTGCATGCCAGGCACTGGACTGCCATAGCAGTAAACATCAAGAACCCTCAGGGGACATACAGCCTATAGGACAGAAAATGTCAGAGCAGTTTGGGAAGGGCAGTTATAACTGCAGAGGGGGTTGGAGGGAGCATGGGTGAGCATGGACTCAGCCTGGGCAATCATCTGGGAAAGGCTTCTTGGAGAAGGTGGAATAGGATAGGATTTGGTACCACTCCAGAGACACCAAGGACGCCAAGGGAGAGCCACAGCCCACTGCACGGCTGCAATGTAGAGGGCTCTGGGCACTTAGGTTATCCAAAAGTCACCATCCGAACTACTGGCAAATGACCGCAAATGTCAGAGACACCTACATGTATGTTGTTTTGCTCTGATATAAATGTGGTTCATGTGTGGTTATTAAGCAGAAGTAAGGCACTTTCTCTCAGAGTGAGAAAGAAGTCTGAAAGACTAATGGTTCTTTGGTAGAATAGAGCATGCCACCAAATTAAGACTTTTTTTACTCTGAGACATAAATATTTTGGTTATATTTTACCATAGTTTATGGGATCAAGGGTATTTGCCATAGTGATATTATCAAACTTGGGACATTTATGAACGTATTGGAACTTATTGTTGAGAATTTCTTACATTAGCAGTAGCTTTTTTTGTGTGCTTTTCCCCATATTTAATTTGAGGGAGAGGAAGGCAGTATGTATAATTGCCCCCCATAGCTATGAGCTTCTAAGGGTCACCCAGAGACCAGCACCAAACCTGGTATGGATAAACAGTCAAGAAATGTGAAGTGACTCAAAGTGTCACAGAAAGTGAATGACCCAAAGTTAATGGCAGATTGTAAACTTGAAAATTTCATTCTTTATTCTCTCACTCTGATCTTTTTCTTCAAATTTTGTGATGGCCTAATAAAACAGAAAACATGTAGTTGTGCATGCTACTACTTTTTTTGTTTACTGTTTCATGAGGGCCTAATTTAGGAGTGAGCCACTCTTCCATACATGCAGGCCCTGTGTAATGTAGCCTAATCACGTTCCCCCAAGCCTATGTAATTGATACTATTCATCCCATTTTGCAGATGAGGACACAGCTTCAAGGAGATCAAAGTCACAAAGCTGGCATGTCGCAGAGCTAGGTACCAAATGCAATCTGACCTGATTCCAGACTTTACTGTGACATCATGTGCCAGCCCCGAATCCAGAGGTGAATGGGAATTGTCTTGAAATAAATAACAGCGTGTGAGATGTTATCCACATCTACTTCATCCTTTGTGTCGCTGTTCAAATACCCACTCTTCCAGACAGTACCCCACCTTCATGAGGCCTTCTAGACACCCATCTGCCTAGAATGACTTTGGCCTTTAGAACTCACTGACAGCCAGCAATTATGGATTTAATTAGTTACTATCTATATTGTGATTCATTTTTTCTTAGTTTTATATTATCATCAGGATTTTAGTATCTCAAGGACTAATCCTGAGTTACAGCCCCAAATCATATTTTCCTCTATCCTAATCCCAAATCATACATTCTGGCCATAGGGTAGAGATTTCATATATCAGGGGAACTCCTCATCTAATGTCTTCTATTTATAAATGAGGACACTAAGACCTAAAGAGATTAAGTAATTCAAGCAGGGCCACTCAACTAGCTCATTCATTCATAGACATTATTTATTCAGTATCTATTATATGCTGAGTACAATGGGAAGGAAATGGGCAAAATGAGAATAAATAAGTGAATAAACGGGGTAATTTCTGAGAGTGACAAACACTATGTAGGAACAAAGAACAACAGAGGTATGTGATGGGGGTGCTGTGCTGAATTATGTAGAGTGGTCAGAGATACCATATTGAAAGAAATAGTGGCACGGACCTGAATGAGAAGATGATGTGGAGTTCTGGGGGAAATGTATTTCATGCAGCAAATGCAAAGATCTGTAAAGCTGCTCTGTTCAAGGAGTAGAAGGAAGGCATTGAGTCTGGAGGGTAAAGAGCTTACAATCCAATGACAATATAAGGGGAAAACATTTGAGGGTTTTAGTAGGGGAGCCAAAAGTTTCTAACTTACATTTACAACAGTCCTCTGGCTTCCATGTGAAAAATGAGTTGGAAAGAAGCAAGAATGAAACAGAGATCAATTGGGAAAGCATTTCATTACTCTTTTTTAACAGCTTTATTGATGTATAATCAATATACAAAAAATTACACATATTTAATGGTCATAATTTGATTAATTTGGACGTATGCATACATCAGCAAAATCATCATTGCAATATCAAAGTAGTAGACATATCCATTACTTCCAAAAACTTTCCTCTGGTCTTCGTCTGTGTGTGTGTGTGTGTGTGTGTGTGTGTGTGTGTGTGTGTGTGTGTAGTAAGACACCTTAACATGAGATTTACCTACTTAACAAAGTTTTAAGTGTACTACTATTGGTAACAATAGACATTATGCTGGACAGTAGATCTCTAGAACTTATGCATCTTGCATAATTGAAACTTTATACCAATTGAACAACTTCCTATCTTCTCAGCAGCACCTTCCCAACCTCCAGTAATCACCATTCTGTTCTCTGCATCTATGAATTTCACTCTTTCAGATAACTTATGTAGGTGGAATCAGGCGGTATTTGTTCTTTGGTGACTGGCTTATTTTACTTAGTATATTGTCCTTCAAGTTCATCCATGTTACCAGAAATGACAGGATTTCTTTCCTTTTTAAGAAGAAAGTTTTATTTTGTTGAGGTAAATTCCTCTATAACTACTTTGTAGAGTTTTTTTTTTTATCATAAATGTTTGTTGAATTGTGTCAAATGCTTTTTCTGCATCTACTGAGATTATCATGTGGTTTTCTTCTTTTATGTTGTTAATGTGCTGTATGACATTCATTAATTTTCATACATTGAAACATCCTTCTATCCCAGGGAGGTTTCCACTTGGTCACAGTGTATGTTCCTTTCAATGTGATGTTGAATTTGATTTCCTAGTATTTTGCTGAGGATTTTTGCATCTATGTTCCTCGGGGATGTCAGCCTATAGTTCTCTTTTCTTGTGGTGTCTTTGTCTGGCTTTAGTATCAGGATCATGTTGACCTCATCAAACACATTTGGAAGGGTTCTCTTTTCTTCATTTTTTGCAAGAGTTTAGGAAGGATTGGCTCAATCTCCTTATTCATTATGGATCTGTTCAATTCTTTGGTTTCCTCATGATTCACCATTGGTAAGTTGGTTGCTTTAAGGAATGTATCCATTTTTTCTAGGTGGTCCCATTTGTTGGGATATAATTGTTAAGAGCAGTCTCTCGTGATCCTTCTATTTCTGTAGCATCAGTTGTAATGTCTCCTTTTTAGTTTCAGATTTTATTTATTTGAGTTAAAAGAACCAGGGTTGAAATTTCATCCTTTGGATGCCTCAACATTCTCTGTTGACTTTCCCATGTGTCTTACTGCTGTCTGCCCTGGTTTGCCTTTTATCCTAAAATATCTGTCTATGAAGTTTTTTCACCCAGGGATATTATATTTTACCACAGATGTGACCCTAGGTGAGTAAGAAGATGAGATGACCCTCTTAAGGTCTATGTGCTGCATCAAATTTGAGATGCACTTCTGAATGAAAGATAGCCTCTGAGGTGTTATTGTGCAGAGTATTCATTCCTAGCAAACTGCTGTCCCTAAAGCACATAGGGTACATCCTCATATGTCATATTTACAAAACAAAGCAAAACAAAGAAATAGAGGAGAGCCAGGAAGTTCCCAGGGGCACACTGCTCCAGGCTCCCACCCCTCAGAGTCCTTCTGGCACAGTGTTTAGACACTGGCCAGACAATGAAGTAGTTTGAAGAATGACCGCAGTGTTCCTATGCATATTAGCCATGGATATACCCCTTCCAATTTCCAAACACATGCTAATTAATTATTTCCCCATATTCTTCAGGACACCTTCCTTGTTGAAGAGCGAACAAGTATGCCTGCAGCAGGAGGGGCCTCAGCTGCCAACAGACACCCGCACTCCAAGCAAAGGTTCTAACTGACTCCAAGGAGGGACTATCAGCAAACATTATCATGTTATTGAGAAACATACTTTTATAGCCTCCTGGTCTGCATCCTTTTGCTTTGCCTCGATGTTAATCTTGAATTTACTGAACTCACAACTGAGCACTGTGAGGACAGGGACCCTGATCTTTGGGGCCAAGAAAATGATCCTGGAGAGGGATGGGGAAATGTATAGATCTCTGCTTTCTTGGTACAGGAGATCCTGGAGTCAGGAAGAGGCCTCCAAAAAACACAAAGGAAGTTTCCAGTAAGAATGGCATATCAGAAAGAAAAATAAGGTGGGGGAGACAGTTAAAAACCCAGATAATGAAAGAGAAGACAAACAGAAGGCAACTGTACTCAAAGCAACCTACTTAATCCATGCAGTGGCTCAGCAAGGATATATCCCTGTCCTGGTCCTGCAGATGAGGTGGGGGAAGCTCTGAGATATGAAACTGGTCAATTAATGTAAACAGCAAGACACAAGGGCATGTTTTGAACTCATGTGTTCCTGTGACATGGCCCTTCCCTAGGAAGGGGTTATGATGTAAAAGAAATGTGCAACAATATAAAGCAATGGGCTTCATATGTAGACACACGGGTAGGGGAGTCTTTCCCTGGAATCTGTCCTTTCAGAATAGACAAGCAGATTGCTCAGCAGATGAAGGAGTCTGAAGCTTCCCCTGCCTGCACAAGTCGCTGATGTTTAGCAAGGTTTTCTGAGACACCTGGGAATCTTTAACTTCTGGGTGTCCAGATACATCTGGGTGGCTGATTGATCAATTTCTACTTCTCTGAACTCTTTGATTTCTTATAATAATACTTGTCTAATCCTTCCTAATAGGAAGTGAATTAACTAAGACTCTACTGGTCACAAGTTATAGAAACTCATCTGAAGCAAAAACTAGGAATTTTATTTGCTCATAAAATAGAAAAGTCCAGAAGGTTGACCTAGCTTCACATACAAATGGATCCAGGTATGAAGTATTGTCATTTAGATGTACACATTTTCTCCCTCTCTCATGTGTTCCTAAATACTAGATTCCTTCTCAGGTGGACAATTTTTTTTAAAAAGATTTATTTATTTATCTATCTATCTATTTATTTATCTATTTATTTATTTATTTGAGAGAGAGAGAGAGGTGGGGAGGGGTAGAGGAAGAGGGAGAAAGAGTCTTAAGCAGATTCCAGGCAGGGCTCAATCTCACCACCCTGAGATTATAACCTGAACCGAAACCAAGAGTCAGCCACTCAACTGACTGAGTCATCCAGACACCCCTCAGGTGGAAAATTTTAAAGAATATCATGGCTTATTTGTCTCCAGATTTGCCTTCTCAGTAAGCCCAGCGAAAAAAATGTTGCTCCTCAATAAACTCTGGAAAGTCTTTGATATGCATGGCTTCTATGATATGCCATTGTTAATATAATCAATAAGACAGAGGGATAATGGGATAGGACATACTGATTGGCCAGGCTTGAAGCACAAGCCCATACCTAACCAGGAGCCCATAACTGAACTACAAGTCCACTCCTCAGTCACATGACCACTGCAGGAGTACATGAGCATGCCTGGATCTCAAGCCCACTCCTGAAGCACAGGTCCACACCTAGACCATAAATCGATGGACATGGGGCAGAATTGGACAGACCTCATGCCCCTGGACTGACAGTGTGTGGAGAGGGGGGAGAGACCAGCCTGATGAAGATCAGGTGCTAGTGTCAGAAGACAGAGGAAGGGATTCTGGAAAGAAGTACAAAAAAACCACCAAAAAACAAATAAGAGCCAAACCAAACAACAACAACAAAAATGAAAACAAAACAAAACAAAACAAAAAAACATGAATAGATACAATTGATGACCTTGTAGGAAACACATTATTAAAAACTGCATTGAGCCTTTTCTAAATCTTTGCTATTGAAAGAGCAGTCTGGGAACCAGCAGCATCGGCGTCACCTGGGAGTTTGTTATAAAAGCAGACTCTCACATACCACTGGATCAGAATCTGCATTTTAACAAGATCCCTCTGAGAGCTGTGTGCACATTCAAGTTTGAGAAGCACTAATCTGAACTTTGTCAATCATTATTTTATCAATAAGCAAGTATTCCTCAGGCGGAAGGAAAAAAGCATAGTTTGGAAATCGGGAGAACTTGATAGTGAAATCCAGGCTCTGCCACTAGGTGCAGGAACTCTGGGCTAGTTACTTTTGCTTTTTATCCTTTGTGTTTGTTTTTTCATCAGGTAAGTGAGGGACTTGGACTAGCAAAGCTCCAAGCTTTCTGCCAGTTTCTGACCTTTCAAAATTTTAGATTTGCTAAGTCTCAAAAGGGCAGGTAATTTGGAGGTTATAAAAACCATAATAAAGGGTTTTCTGCACCTGTCAAAGAATAAAGATATTTCAGAGGTGATCTTTGAAACACAAAATGCAGATTTCCTAATTTAGAAACCAAGCAAGATCTACACTGGTAGTTTTAAACTATGGATCCAGGGCGCCTGGGTGGCTCAGTTGGTTAAGCGGCTGCCTTCGGCTCAGGTCATGATCCTGGAGTCCCTGGATCGAGTCCCGCATCGGGCTCCCTGCTTGGCAGGGAGCCTGCTTCTGCCTCTGACCCTCCCCCCTCTCATGTGCTCTCTCTCATTCTCTCTGTCTCAAATAAATAAATAAAATCTTTAAAAAAAATAAAAAATAATAAAATAAAATAAACTATGGATCCAAAGAACCATAGAATTCCAAGAAGGAGGCCATGTGAAAGGTTGAAAATCCTGGATTAGACACTGCAGATCAAGGATAAGGTCTACAGAAACTCAGAGAAGAGGGAGCAGTTAGCATCTACTCCAAGAATCCGGGCATCCATCCTGGAGGAGGCAAGGCACAAACTACGCCTTGAAAATGATGTAGGCCTGGGTTCTGGGAAGCCTATAGAAAGCTTTGAAAAGTTTAAGCCTACCTCTCCTCACTGCACTAATTGCTTTTCAGAATATAAAAGAAATTAAATAACAACAGCCCCAATTAAATAATAGCAGCTTCCACTTCCTATGGCAATTAGGGAGATGGATCGCATGTAATTAATCCAAAGTCCCCAGAAGCTACTTTCACCCTTTGGAAATCAGCTCTCAGCTGTTCGCTTTTCAATGGAACACTGAGGATTTCTAGTTGCCTTTTATGTTCAGTGTGTTATTAATATCCCAAATACCTCTATGTAAACATTAATTGCTTGCCTGGCAGCTCATACCTGAATCTGAATACTTGGTCTATTGAAACCGAATCCATCATCACGCTTTGCTGGGTAACTAAGCTCACTGGTGGAGCTTTAACAGGATCCTTGATGAGGGTGATGCACACTCCTCATCTCATCCGGAATAATTGTCAATACCACATTGCCCTCCACAAGAAAAATACATTTTAAAAGAGAAAGCAGACAAAAGCTGGGCTCTATCCTACTTGTGGGTGCTGCCTGTTTGTGAGTGAGCAACCTGAGGAGCAAATTAAAGAGCTAATGACTTTGGTAAAACTCACTTGAAATGGCAATATGGAAGGGGAAAACCACTAATAGCTTTGCACTGCTTTTGTTAGAGGAGCGGAGGGCGAAACCAAAGGGAGTGAGCCAGTGTGCTCCTTTCCTGGCTGGGTAAAGAGCACTGAGCTCTGCGAAAAGTGGCTCTTAAGGGTTCAGGGAAATTTTCCCTGGATGAGCTAACCTTGAACTCCAACTTTGCCCTTGCTGTAACATACTGCTCCTTTGAGTGTCTGTTGGCTTTTCCAGTTCACTCTTGTATCACTCAAGGGACTGGCAGCAAAGAGATGGCACACGCCAATCAAAGAAATTAAAATCTAGGTAATTCAGCACATTTTTAATAAAAGGACTACGTACAAAGGTGTAGGCAGGGTTCAGGAAAGCCAACAAAGGACACAATCAGAAAAGGCAGTATCCTGAGGCCAGCAGGAAGGGGAAGACACACCACTAGACTGAAAAGTGCAAGAGGAGAAGAGAAGGGGCAACAGTAGCTGGAGAGAGTAGCTCAGAAGAGGAACCCCAGCCAAGAACTGTGGCCTTTGGAAGAGAGATGAAGTCAACGCTTGCAAGTCATTGCAGGTAAGGCTCCCAAGCAATGTGTACCCTGCTTCACCCCCCTTCCACTGTATGGAATCCATTACTTTCTATTAGACAAAACCAACTGGAAGACAGACAGCAAGAAGCCAGTGATGCCATGGTCAGCCCTCCAGGATACAGAACCTGAAAGAAAATAGGGGGTGGGAGGTTATCTTGGTGGCGCAGTGGGTTAAGCATCACACTCTTGGTTTCGGCTCAGGTCTTGATCTCAGGGTTGTGGGATCGAGCCCTGTCTTGGGCTCTGCTTTCAGTGCAGAGTCTGCTTGAGATTCTCTCCCCCTCTCCCTCTGCCCCTCCCACTCATTCTCTCTCTCTCTCAAAAAATCTTCAAAAAGAAAAAAAGAAACTAGGGGATAGTCATTATTGAGAGGGTCAAATAGAATATATTGAACACAGCGGACTAGTGGGTATTCAAGCTTACCATGCCCCAAACTGAACTCCAGAGTTCCCTACCCTGCCCCAAACCTTTTACCTATCCATCTTCCCCATCATAGGAAGGGTGCCACCTGCCACCTAGCAAGCCCAAGCCTCAAACCCAGGAGCTGCTCTTGATTCCTCTCTTTTCCCTCAGCCCTGACTGGCATTCTCTCTACCTGACCTATAGATCGATTTGCAAAAAATACTTCTTTTCCCGTCCCCATCTCCACTTATCTATTCCACTCCGGACCGGCCGCTTTATCTCTTGTGAATTATCGCAGTGGTCTCCTGGTTGGTTTCCCTGCTTCTGCCTCTTTGCTAAAATCTATTAGGGACACCTGGAATGAAGTCCAAACTCCTTGTGGGTCTTCACAGAGGTCTCTGGCCTGGCCTGGTCCCTACCCGTCTTTCCACTGTTATTTCTGACCACTCGTTGCCTCAACCACTCACTTCCAGCCATACTGGCCTTGCCCTGCCTGTCACGTAGGTCCAGTTTATTCCTGCATTAGGAACTTCACACCACAGCTATTCCTTTGCTTACAAAGTCCTTTCTGGAAACACACACTCTGCTCCTTTTGGACTTGGAATATCAAGTTAAAGGTCACCTTCTCAGACATACTTTTCAGGCCATCTAAAGTCATCCCTGGGTCACTCTGCCATATCTCACTGTTCCAGTTTCTTGTATATTCACTCATTTCTTTGTTTACTTATTTGTTGTTGTTGTTAATTTGGTTTCTCAGGATAATACAAGGCCTTGGAGGTCAATGGTCTTTTCTCTCTTGTTGGTCTAGAACAGTCACAGCTCAGATGAATCTTTGGGAGCAGTGAACATCAATAAATTTTTCAAAATATCCAGAATACGAGTGAAGGAGAGAAAAAAAAGAAGCATTTTGACTTTTGGATATAGATAATCTTAATATAAATCTGGGCTCTAACACTTAGAACTCTGAGATACTGTGGGGTAATTACTATGTTTTTGTGAGTCAGCCTTTTCAACTATTAAATGGGGATCAGCAAGCACAAACCTTAAACCTAAGAGCTAAAATATTACATATTTTGTAGGGTTTTGAGAGGATTAAATTGGAGAATGCATGTAAAGTACCCAGCAAATTGCATGACAAGGCAGTTAGACCCTGTCAATATTAGCTCTACTTTTATTTGAAACAAATATTATTGGTGTTGTTAGGGTAGAGAACCAAAAAATTTACAAAGAGAAACTGTATATTTCAATTTACTTGACAAGTAAACATTATTAAGGATATGTCTGTTTTACTTACCATTATAGAACCAGAATATCATATACATAATAAATGCTCACTTGTTGAAATGAATGAATGAATGAATGAATAAACAGGTGAGTAGTATAATAGTATGATAATATAATAGAATGGAAAGAAGGTTTGTAATCCAAACCAAATTAATATGTTCACTCAAAAAAATGTTTATTGAGCTCTAACTATGTGCTGATCATTGTTCTAAGTAATGGGGAGCTGGCCATGAGCAAAAAAAAAAAAAAATGCCTTCATGAAGCTCACATTGAGAAAAATAATTGAGGAAAAGAAGGTACGGTGTGCTAGAAGATTGTAATTTTATTTATTTATTTATTAAAAATATTTATTTATTTACCTATTTGAGAGAGAGGGAGAGAAAGAGAGAACACATGAGCAGAGAGGCAGAGAAGAAGACTCCCTGCTGAGTGCAAAGCCCCATGCCTGGCATGATCCCAGGACCCTGACATCATGACTTAAGCCAAAATCAAGAGTTGGACACTCAACTGACTGAGCCACCCAGGCATTCCTGGAGGGTTGTAGTTTGAAATAGTGTTGTCATGGAAGGCATCATTGAGAAGGTGACATTTAAGGAGAGAGTTGTAGAAAATGAGGGAGCCATCTGGACAAGTATCTGTGGAGCAGTGCTCCTGCTAGAGATGAGGTATAAGCAAAGGCCTGAGGTCAGGGTGTGCAGATAAGAGCCTGCTTAGCTGGGGTCAGGAGACAAGTAAGACTATGGTAGGGAATGAAGGCAGAGAAGTAAATGTGGGCAGAAAGGTTAAGACCTCCAGGGCCATCATAAGAACTCTGGCTTCCACTGTGGGCAAGAAGTGAACTCATGGGGTGTGTGACTAGTGGAATGCTGGAATTGGACCACCTTTAGCAGGACCACTCCAATTGCTATGATGAAAATCAACCAAGGGGGTGACAGGGTGGGAACAGAGACATGAGTTAGGAAGATCTGGACCAGGATGGGAGCAAGAAGGGTCAGATTTAGAATTTGCTGGCAGATAGGATGTGGTTACGAGAGCTAAGTCCAAGAAGACGGCAGGGTGAAAATGTACATTTGATTTTGTATCCATCTTTATGAGATCTCATTTGGTGGTGAGCTGACATTCACTTTTCCTCTCAAATATGTTATCTTTGGATTTTGGTTGCTATAAAATTTTCTGAACCTAATTCTTCAATAGAGAGAATGAATACAACATGACTCCAAGTGATCTTGATCTAGCATGCCAGGATAGGATGGCAGTATTTCTCAAAGTTTATTCCTTGTAACATCTTCCCCATGAAATTTTAATGAATGTTATGAGAAAAAATGTCAAATAAGTTTAGTAAGGACAAAGCTAAATAATGCCTTTGCTATCAGATTGGCCAGAGCCTTTAATATATTACAACACATTGTGCGTCTTCAAGATCATAGTATTATCAGTTTTAGAGGCTAAATTGTGTTTTCCCTCTCCTTTTCCCCAAATCTATATATTGAATTCCTAATCCCTAGTCCCTCAGAATGTAACTGTATTTGGAGACAGCCTCTTTAAAGAAGCAGTTAAGTTAGAATGAGGTCATATGGATGAGTCCTAATCCAATCTGACTGGCGTCCTTATAAGAAGGGTAGATTAGGACACAGACACACAGAGGGAAGACCATGTGAGGACATAGGAGGAAGATGGCCATCAACAAGCCAAGGAGAGAGGTTGCAGAAGAAACCAACCCTGCTGGCACTTTGATTTCCAGCTTCTAACCTCCAGAACTGTGAGAACGTAAGTGTCTCGTGTTCAAACCACCCAATCTGTAGTATCTGGTTATGGCAGCCTTAGCAAACAAATACACAGAATATCTGTTTCCTTTATATAATTTCTATAGGTACTAGGCTCTATGCTTTGGCACTAATAGAGCTAATAGGCTAATAGGCACTAATAGAGCTCAGGTCCACTCAGGAAGTATCCGGGGCAACAGGTAGGTGACTGATTAGGAAGAAAGTCCCTGCAAAAATATCAGAAGTGACTCTCCAATCATTTAAGGTAAAACAATCAGACAAACAAAAAACTTCAAGAAGCAGAAAATGAAAGCATTTTAAGGGGGGGATAAAATTTTACATAAAATGTACACAATGTGTCTTGTTTACTTACTTTGGGGACAAGAAGTATGGTGAGGATTTCAAACTAAGGTAAGGAGCATCCCAGCTGAGGATGCACAATGAATCCTGATAACCAGAGATGATGCTACACCATAATCCAACTTGTGGCTTTTGCTCACTATTTAGCTGCTGAGATTATGATGAAGGGCTGATTGGAATTTGGAAAAAAAAAAAATAGGGAATTACAGAATCTATTTTCATTTGGAAATCCAGCACTTAATGTGCTTATGATACACTCTGCCCTTTTCATTGCATTTTATTTTACTTTGAGATAAGACTTCTAGCAAAGTTCTGAAAAGGTATGCATATATATGTGTGTGTAGAGGATGATGAGTAATATGCCATCAAAATCTATGTCCCATAAAAATATTGGTGGGAAAATTTGCAAAAGGGAGCACCAATATGTGTGTTACTTGGGAAAAACTATATATAAATGCATTTTCTGCTGTTTCTGCTATCCAACTAAGTTGATTCACTACTCTTTAAGGGTTTCCCATAATTTACCAAGAGAAGGAATTAAACACTCTTCCTGAAGTGCTTTAAAAAAGTGGCATGGGCCTCAGAGATAATTAATTTCTTCCTTGTAGACTTGTCCTCAACACCTGATGAGGTGTTACAAAAAGAAATTTCACGTCTCATCCCTGCACTTGCAGATGGTATCATTAATGACCAGACTAATCACAGAATGGATCACAAGAAAGAAATGGATACAAAACTACTAGGTGGTTTCTAGGAAGAATTGGATGTTTAAAATCGCATGCACTAAGTTCTTTTAAAGCATACTTGAACACGGAGAGATAGTAGCTGAAAGAACATAGCTCACTAGTTAGCTAATTTTAATATGATGTTAATTTGGGGGACCCTTTCTTTTGAGCACACATTAGCTAGCTATATGTAGATATTGATGTTAAGAAATCTTGACGTGATGCCCCATACATTACATGTTTATGATACAAGTCTTACTGCTTTTTCTCATTCTTAATCTGGAAGCCTTTACAATTATTGTTAATCTCTGCCCTTCTTACCCATCTGTAGGACTTACATTTGATATATTCTGTAGCATTCTATATATAGTGTTCTACAATATTCATTTTGGCCTCAGGATAATAAATGAAGTAACTTTGAAACTTCAGGGTCCTTCTTAGGACCTTCCATGACGTGTTCTTATAAATTTGGGGGAAATGTATAAAAAACCATGATAGTATTAAAAAAGTGCCTCCTATTTTTGATACTGATAACATCATCATCAAGACTTGTTATAATCTTACTATAATAATCCAGGGGTGCCTTGGTGGCTCAGTCGGTTAAGTGTCCGACTCTTGATTTGGCTCAGGTCATGATCTCAAGGTCGTGAGATGGAGCACCACATTGGGCTCCATGCTCAGTGGAGAGTCTGCTTGAGATTCTCTCTCTCCCCCTCCCCTCTGTGTGCTGTCTCTAAAAAAAATAATAATAATAATTATAATTATAATTCATGCTTCTCATTTTACAGATGAGTAAATTGAGACTTAAAAAACATCTCACTGTAGGTCAGTGGAGTTGGATAGACTAAGGTTGGATAGCACAACCTACTAGCCCCGTGGATATTGTGAAAAGTATTTTACCTCTCTGACTTGCTTTAGAGGAAACCTCAGTTTTTTCATCTCTATTTTATAGGATACTTCTGAAAATTAAATGATATAACAAATATAAAATAAAATGTGATGCTGGGCATATTTTAGACAATAAATGCTAAAAAAAAGTAAAAAATAAAATAAAATCCTGTAAGATAAAATAAAATTTTTAAGGAGTATGAAAAACATTTTTTGGCATCTTGGTGCCTGTAAGGAGTAGGAGAAGAGAGTGAGACAATTTATTCTAAAGTTCTGAGCTTTAATGACACTAGGGAAAATCTGAAACTTTCACATACATGGAGTAAGGACCTAGCAACTGGGAGAAAGGGCCAAGTCTCTTTAGGAGGAGATGGAAGCCATAGGTGCAACCTTCTCTTGACCACCTTGAATTGTCACTAGGAGTATATTTTCATGATAACTCTAGAGAGTAGGAGAATAGTGAAGAATATAATAATCAATATTTATTTTTAAAAAGCAGTTTTTATGATGTAAAGCGGAAAGTTCTTGCACTTATGCTACAGTTTAATATGACTTGTATTTCTTTCATGTGAGAAACATGGGCACTTTATATTGCAGTGCTTAGGATTTCCAAAGGTATTAATGTGGCTCTGGTGAGATGGATCTCACTGTAGAATAAGTGCAAGAACTTTCTGCTTTAAGATAAAAGTAAACAAAGTGCCTTGCTCTCATGCTGAGTCCCTGGCTAGAACCAACAGAAAAAAACATAATTATTAATATTGGCCTTAATCCACTTTTGTCCTACGTTCCTCAGCAGAAGGAAACTGGGAGACAGAAGAGTCACACTCTGTTTGTGGAGTCTACTAAGAACTATTAACCTGTGTGGGGGTTAGGGTTGCTGATGACAGTACAAATCATGCATTGCACAACTTCTGGGAGCACCAAACACGTTGTCGTCAATGTTGATGTGTACAGTTATAATGCATGTTTTAAGTTGATTGGAATAAGATGACCTGAGGAACCAATTCTTTTGTCTAATTGGCACAAAGTTGCCATAATGGCTGCTATGAGGCTGGGTGGGGAGAATACTCTTGCCAAAGTCAGCAAAAAGGGCACAAATTAGAAAGAAATGACCAAGGACCTTTAGGGAAGAGTTCCCATACAGAATGAGGGCATGCCCAGAGAAAGTGCTACTTCTACTGGTATTTCTGAGTAGAAGGATTTTGTACACATTTGTAAAATTAGGGTATGTAACCAATAAAGTAAATCAAACAGTTTGCCAACAGAAATTTAATGGAGAGGGAGAAATGGTTCCAGAATGTCAAGTCAGATGGGTGAATACAAAATGGAGCATTTATTGTTGGTATCAGGGAGGTTGGAAGCAAGATGGAATGTGGGGTGGGGAGGGTTAATTAATACCTTATGTGGAAAATGGCATGTTTGTGTAGAACCTGTCCTTTTATAGGACCTGAGATACATCTTTCCACTTAAAGGAGAAAGAGCAGGTCTATGTAGGTACTAAGGTGTCATGGGGAGTATGGAGGTATTAGAGGCATGGAATCCTCAAAGGATTTTGTGTAGGAACCCAAAGACAAAAATCATAACTGTTGGGTAAAATGTTAATTCTACCCCTGTGTTAGGTCACTAAGAGTCACATTAAGTTTTCATTTCTTGTTATCAGATCTTCACACCAGACATGACATGCCTTTGTCATTTGTCACTGTCTTGGCTCTTGTCTTAAAGTGGAGTTCCTTTCCGTGATCAGTTTCTCCTTTTCTGACTTCCTCATGCTTGAGGAAGACTCAAAGCAAGACTTTAAGTCAAACAGGGTAAGTTCAACAATGGAATCACATTGTAGAAGCTGTAGTAAATCAGGGTAGAGACACATAGACCCCAAGTTCCCAGAGAACATGACAGGAGGCAGAATCAGCCAAGCAATGCCAACACAATGTTAGATGGATTAGTGGTAGCTGACATGGCAGAGCAGGCAAAATGGAATCCTAACACAATGCAACTGAGGTGAGGGGAGAAGCAAGGAGAGACCCATGAAGAAACAAGTTGAAGTGGGATAATTTTCACAAATTGGAGTCAGTAGGCATCTTTCATGCTGGAATTTTTGGTGGGAATACATCAGAGGACTGCTTACAAGACTATATAAGGAGCAGCTAGCTTCCCATGTTTGTCCTGCTTACAAGTACAACCAGGCAACTGTCAGGAGAAGAAAGGTTTTCTCTTTGGAGATGGTAATGTCAGGGACAGCCCAAGGCAGAAGTGAGGTACCTTCTGGAAACAAGGGTATTATGGGAAATTCAGCATGAAAGAAACAGGATGCTCAGCCCTTGCCCTTGCTCATCTGAGAGAACAATGGCAGGCAGGCTTCTATCACCCTGGCAGGAATGGAGAGGATGCTTGGTTGAAGAAATAGACCAACAGAAGACAGAATTCCTATAGAAGCTGTTTCTTGGAGGTCCAGAAATGAAATGGCTGTGGTCTGCCTGATCCACGGCAGTAGAGCCTTCCTGGCAACAATTGGCACAGACACACAGAGTTTTCCATCAGCTTTTTAATCTCAACCTAAAACATGACCAAGAGCCGGCAGACATTTGAGGGCAGGCAGCCTCTAACATAAAGGGATGATACCACAGTTTTTTAAAAACACAATTTTCAGAAGAGGAATTCGATCAAAGCAGAAACATGCAAACAGAAGAAAAACATATTTAATTTAAATCCTTGGATATATAAAATAAGATGTTACACAGGGAACAAGATCAGGAAACTAGAAAATATGAACATGCAGAGAAAAAAATTCTATAGGAAATTGAAATATTATGGCAGTAATAATAATAATAATAAAAGAAACAATGAAATGGTTAGAAAATAAGGTTAAAGAAATTTTCCCAAAAGTGGAATGAAGAGATAATTAGATGGCAAACTTTAAAGAAAATATTAGGAATTTAGAGGATCACAGGAGGTTCAAAAGTTGATTAAGTTCTAGAAGGAGGAAGCAGACAAAAAAGGAGGAGATGTTCTAAGTAGAAAATGCTTAATTTATTAAAATTAATGAGTGTTTGTTTTAATACTGAAAAGAGCTTACCACCATTAAAATAAATTTCTAGGCCCAAGATGGAGCCTCTCCTGCACTGGATGCCATGTCAGCAAACTGAAATTCAGGCAATTTTCATATCCCTCTAAATGCTCTGCATGGCCAGGAAGAAGGACATCTGGTCAACCAATCTCCAAACACCAAGCCAATGCTGGGTGTCTCACCACAAACAAGGCCCTTCATGTGATCCCAGACAATCAGATATTTTCTATTTTTTCCTCTTCCTTGTTCTTTATTCTTTATCTAATAAAAAGTGCCTGCCTTCTGCCCCATTTTGCAATTCTCCAAATTGAGACTATCCACTTCATGAAGGATTAAATGAAATTTGTATCACCTAAATTGTCTTCTTCAATCATTTTTTTAACATCAGTACCCAAAACAATGGGGAAAAATTCCACAGTAAGGCACCCCATTGTGAAATTTCAGAAAATTTTTTTCTTGATTTTGAAAATGATTTCTTGACTGATTTACAAAATACCCTAAAAGTTTTCAGAAAGAATATAGGGGACATACAAGGAGCCTTAGGAATCAGAACAGTATCAGACTTCTCCAAACAATATTAGAAACAATAGCCTCCTGCTTTCAAGTTCTGAAAGAAATCAAATTCTATCTCCAGATGACCTATCATTTAAGTGTGATGGTAGAATAAAGATATGTTCAAGTGTTCAAGGTCTGAAACAATTAACCTCTCATGGGTTTTTGTCTTATGAATACATTGGAGAGGGTAACCAAAAAAGAAGTCAAGAGTTTCAAGAAATAAGATAGCCACACAGAGTAGAGGTGAAGAGAATTTTCAGAACAGTGAGGAGGAACCCAAAAAAATGGTTGTGTAGACAAAAGTCCTAAGGGACAGGTCAGAGAGCTTCCGGGCTGGGGAACATGTGGAGGTCCTGGAGGGTAACACCCCCAGGAAGGGTGTGGAAGTTTTGTTCCCCTTTCTACAAACCTTGTTTTGTGCATCTCTTCCAACCGGTTCTTCCTGAATTGTATCCCTTTAGGATAAACCCGTAATCAGGAAGTAAACTGTTTCCCTGAGTTCTGTGAGCCACTCTCAGAAAGTACTGAAGCAGAGGAGAGGTCATGAAAACCTCTGATTTATAGTCAGGTGGGGTTAGAAACAGAGGAGACCAGCTGGACTTGGAATTGTTTCTGAAGTTGGGAAAGGGGAAATTCTGTGGGACTGAGCCCTTAACCTGTGGGATCTGATGACCTGATGCTAACCCCAGGTGGATAGCCTCAGGACGGAGTGACATTGTAGGACATCCAGATGGTGTGCAGGGAACTGGAGAATTGTTTGGTATGGAACACCCACACCTCTGGTGTCAGAAGGAAAGTGCTGTGAAGAGTAGAGCAGACACAAAGAGCGAGTTTTCTCTTTTCACATCATGTTGGGTGTTTAATTCATAGTTCAGATTTAAACAATAGCAACACAAGAAAATGAAGAAACAAAGCAGTTTTTAAGTCCTGGAAAAGTAAGCTGTATGCAAGAGGAAATGCAGCCAAAGCCCTACGTAGAATAATTATGGATAAAATTTACATAGGCAAAATAGTATAAATGCTGGATAGTGGCTTCTCCAAAATAGCTGCCAGAACTGTATTGGGTGGATGAAGGTGCTGGAGGTAGTGGAGATTCATGTTTGGAGTTGAGATGGCCGTAACATTCTGTCTCTCATGGTAGAATATCGATAGATAATATCAAAGGCCAAAAATCAAATCAGACATAGTTTGTTCTGCTAAAACGTATGTCTCTTAAGGGAATTGGTTTATACGTATTTGCTATGCATAGGTACGGAGACCTTGTTGGTTCATAGGTGATTTCTTTTGAAAGCTATTTTGAAGCTATCAAAGGCAAACATTCTCAAAATTTATGAGGAGAGCATTAGCATCATATGAGAACTTTAAGAATAATAAAGCTGGCAAGTCGTACAGAAATACCTTCCTTTGGAGCAAATAGTGACATTTTAGTGGCTTTAAGAATCACTGTGGACACTGAGGAGGTACTGATGAAGAGACATCCCTCTGTCTGAGGAAAAGGAAAAGGAAAGATTGAGTATGAAATCTACAGCTTCGGAAAGATGTTTAATTTTGATCAAACTGGTTGCTTTTAGAAGCAGATGCCCTTGAGCATTGACATTTTGGAGGAGAGTGTATGAGCCCCGGGGTATGAGGCTGCTGAGGATCTGGGCATTCCATGCTGGGTGCAAATGTCACTAGAGATTTAGCTCTGTGACTCTTTCTATTAGGCGTGTTATTGTTTTAGTTGAGGCTGCACATTTCAACATCCATAGCTTTTGAGTGGTCTGCCCTTAATCCTAGTTTTCCTATAAATCTGCTATTTTTAGGCTTTTTGGTAATACATTTGACATTAGAGCAGAAATGGCCGTGCTTAGAAATATGGAGATAAATGTCAGAAGAAACAGCTAAAACAGATGAAATTATTGCCTTCGGAGAGCAGTGGTTGAGGGAAGGGAAGTTTGTGGACATGGGCATTCTCTTTTCTTTATAAGCCTACTCTGTAGAACATTGATAAAAATAACCTTTAAACACATTAATAATTTCTGATAAAAAGACTTAAGCAGTTATATGTCTAAGCGATATAACAGATGAGTTATATGTTAAGCAAGTTATATGTCTAACAATATAACAGATTTGATAAACTTATATGCTCTTACTACACACCACTCAGAAATGCTGAATGGATCATAAGAAGCAGCCTTTGAACACATAGTTGAGTGCTTAAGAAAGTAAACCAGGGACTAAAAATAGATAAGGAATTAAAAACTAAGGTGGCAGGTGTGAGCTTCTGGAGGAGTTGAGTTGAAGAGTTGACTGGGGGTTTCAGTAAGGGGAGATGCTGAGATTGAGAGCTACATATAACACCAAGATACCCAACTGGCAACTGGCTCCCTTCACAAATAAAGGATATATTTATATATATGGTCTGCTCTCACAAAGGAGGTTGATTAAAAAAAAAAAAAAAAGGCTTATCTGTTTTTCCTGGACACTACAAGGGAAAAAATAAATCTCTCCCATATTTTGTTACCACAGCTTTTATGTAAGTTTGAAGGTTACATTCATACTATCCCCTAAGTTAATAAATTAAACTAAAATGAATTAGTGCTATCCCGAGGTGCTTGGTGAAAGCCATCACAAAGCATATCCTTAACTAGGCCACTCAAGAGATTCACATATAAAATTCAGCTGAACATGAGCTTGCAGACCAAAATTACAAAATCCACAAAGGAAACAACCTAATATTTAGTCATTCAACACATAATTATCAAGACCAGTAGGTATGCCAGACATTGATATGGACATTGGGAAAACACCAAAGAAGAAAAACAAATGTTCTCAAAGGAACTTACATGGAAGTGAAGAAGACAAAGTGAAAAGCCAGGAAATGCCCCAGCAGAATTAGATTTCCCCAAACTTCCAACAGTCGAACAGTGTAATAAGCTACATAGTACAAATACCTCTACAATGACTAAAACTAGGAGAACACGAGGGTGATAGAATAAAATAACTAAATAGAAACCAAAATGAAAAAAATACAGTAACTGAAATAAGAAAACTCAACCCATGTCTCAAACAATTGATTTGGCAGGGCTGACGAATTAATGGCTTGGCACACAATTATGAAAAAAAAAAATACTCAGAATGCAAGATGGATAAAAAGGTGAGGGAAATATGAAAGGTTGAAATTTGGAGAAGATCATGAAAATGTCCAATTACTATAGAATGGAATGAGACAGAGGCACCATTCAAGAAATAACGGGTGTTAATTTTTCAGAATTGATGAGGCTTCATGTTCCAAATAAACTCTGGCATTCTCTCTCAGACTTGATAGATCTGTAGCATTCTGTGCATTCAAATTACCATTAAAATTCACATTCTATTATGATTTTCTGTTTATAATCACTCCTCCTTCTTCTTTTTCTCCCTCTCTCCCGCCCTTCCAGCCCTCCTCTCTCCCTTCCTTCCTTCCATCTTTCCTTCTCACCCCCCCCATTCCTTGAGTACCTGCCACTCTTAGGCACTATGGACAATGTAGTGCTGAGCTCAGAAGGATCGGATGTTCCAGAGGGGAAGAACGGGCATGTACTTGAGCAGGTTCTGGAGGGGAAACTGAGGAAAGGCTGAGTCCTTGGAGACATGTAGATCTAAGTTCAAATCCTGATGCTGGCTGGGGCTCTGGGGTTTGGGGCCTGTGCCTTATCATAAAGTTAGGAAAATGAAGTCTATCAGCATTAGTCAGGGTTCAGGCAAGAGATAAAAACCACACTAGTGAATTTATCAGAGGGAAGGTAATACAAAGAATTGTTAAGTAGGCATTGAACAAGTGAAACGAAGAAAAGACTAAGTCACAGAGGTGGAGGAAGGAAGGGAGAAGGCCTGTTAGTTCACATGGAGGCTTGTGGTAGGGCTATTGCAGAATAGAAGTTCCTCAGTCCCTCAGGAAGGGGCACTGACTATGCTGGCATATTTGGAGCTCAGGGGAAGGCCTGCAAATATAAAATATGGGCCTGTTTCTCTCTCTCTCTCTCTCTCTCTCTCTCTGTCTCTGTGTGTGTGTGTGTGTGTGTGTGTGTGTGTGTGTGTGTGTGTGTGTAGGGAGAGGTAAGTGGGGAAGATGCAGTGAAGTTGCTTTTACTGGTGTTTGGAAAACTACAAGCTAGGAAACCAGAACCAACTGCAATTACTAGAACAAACCACTACTGCCAAAGGGAGGACATTTTGTTGGGTGATGCTGACCAGAGCAGGAAACCCCATAAAGGAGCAAATCTCTTCTTCTTTCCTCTTCCCATCTACCTTAGCACCTCCCACTGGCAGAGCCCAATGGGCTGCAGCTGGTGAAATGGAAATGTGGCTTGAAGAGTCCCAGTGCCAGGAGCTCCATGAAATCCCAGGACAGAAGGACAGGTTTCAGGTTGAAAGACAATAGCTTGATCATTGGGCCATTCTAGCCCTTAGCTAACTCAGCATTCATACACACATGCATGTACATGTATTTATACCATAATGGCAACAGAAACAACTTTTTGATTCTATTAATAAGACATTGTTCTTTTTTGTATGGATAAAGACATTCCCTCCTTCTCTCTAGAATGATGAGACAGAAAGTCCTCACAGTTGTTGTATCCATGTCTGGGGGACAGTCATAACCCTCCCTTTCTGGAATATGTTCATTATTTCACAAATTCAGTCACAGTCTCATCTGAATATTTTGTTAGCTGAAGAGTCAGTTGTGTTAGTCTCCAACAAGGTTGGTTAAAGAAATAAAATAATAAACTTAACCTCCAGTAAAATGTGTGTAAAATGATAAGGTAAAAAAGGAGAGAGAAAAATTAAGTTTCATGTGTGCATATACGTGTGTATATATTTGTGTGTGTGTATACACTTAATCTTGTATACATGCTCATGTACAGACACACACACAAGAAAATAGTGAAATACCCTTAATTTCTAAAATCTTGTGTCTGAAACCTGGGCACAAAGTCATGGTTAATAATTAGAACATTTTTCTTCCGTTACCCATTCTGAATTTTTCTTCACCTCAACCAGGACCTTAGCTGGTCAGCGAGTTTTATCTTGTAGAGTGATCCAAACCCTTATTCCTGAAGGATATGAATCCCCACTGGCCCTGCCTCATTTGGGTTGCTCTGCTTTCCAGATAACTTTGGCTGAATATGAAAGTAGGAAGAGGAGCCCCTCAGAATGCCCCCAAGGTTCCAGATGTAGACCTCTCTCCCCCTACTTCTCTTTGCTAACTGGGATCAGTCATCCACACCAGTGGGCTAATCCTTGGCTTTTCCTTACCTCCTTCATTAGGCTCTGGGTAAGGACCAGTGGAGATAATGTAGGCATACCAAGTGTCAGGTAGGTAGTAGGGTCGCTGAAAACATAAGTCCCTCCCCTTGAGTGTTCCTTCCGACACTGCTCATTTATTTTATTGAAGGTTACAGTTGGGGCCTTTCTGAAGAGGTGCCCAATAAATAACCCTCTTCCTTGCCTGAGTTCTGAACACTTTGAGGAACGTTTTGTTTTGTTTTAATGGAGACTTAATTATCACCTTTATTAATGACTAAAGCCAAACTAAGGGATGTCGCTCTAAGGATGAGTCAATCTCTGACTGAGCTCCAGGATGTAGTGGCATATTTGCCCATCTAGTCCCTCAGCTCAGGGCAGCAGGTGGACCAGATAAGACGGGATCATATGCTCCTGTGGGCACCTGGATCCTAAGAGGAAAGCAGAGGTTGGAGCCAAACAGGGCCAGCACATTCTTCCTAAATTCACCAATTAGGATACTTCAGTCTACCACCCACATGGAGACTAGGGAGAAGAAAGGCTGGAGGCAAATGTGGGTGTTTGCTTAGATGAGAAAATACTTTACAGGGTCACTGGGAGGGTCAGCTTTCCACCCCAGCAATTATCAATAAATATTTAGGATGAGCCAGATCTGCTTACCCCTCCTGAGGTATAGGGGTGAATGCGCTACATCCAACTTGCTGGTAAAACATGGCCAGTCTTCCTTCCTGAAAGGGGAGCCATAAGGAGCCCCAAAGAAGGGTGAAGATGTCAAGTCTGGGGCACTCCAGAGTCTGGAATCCTACTGAAAGGGAATTTTAGTGCCTTTCAGCGCTGTTTCATCCAAGGTCAGATGAATTGTCTGTTCAATACCATTTTCTGAAAAATTCATGCATTATGCACACAGCATTCTGTTGGGATAAAGTCCAACTCTGGGGACGATTAAAATAAAACATAGATTCAATTATATTTTTAGTCATTTGATAGGGGGAAAAAAACATATATCATTTTAGGTGTCAATACCCAGAAAGAGTTTGGATACTTCGTATGTTAGGAACAAAACAAACACAAATTTTCCTGATGTTCTTTCTTTAAATTCCCAAATCCCTGTGTTTCTGCCAGGTGTCATGGTACTTTTTTATTTCAGCAATGAATACACAATGGCACCACTTCTTAGAAATCCTAGACCAAAGGCAGAATTATCTCCCTAGCTATTTATTTCTACAAACAACCTCTCATTCTCAAATTTCCCCTGACTCTTCCTCTCATCTCAATGTGTCCCATCCTGTCTTCTCAGGGTGCTCAGGTTGGAGAACCATCCTCTTTTCGCACAGTTTGAGGGCCTGTTTTTAGTGACAATTGTGCCGTGTCCTCTGAAGGAGGCCATCTGTTCACCTTGGCGGATGTATCTCATTACTTGTTAAGATTTCTAAATTGGCTCCTGTTATTGGATTAGAATCCACACTTTTTGATTCTTCAGCTTGGGTACTCTTGGTGCCAGAATCTCCCCCTGGGGCTGGGAAGGTGGTTTCATTGGTGCCTCAGGAGATACTTGACCATGGCTCTGATTTTTGGACATTGTTCGTCTTCTGTCCCTGTCAGCAGTCAACTCATTCCTCTCTAGCTCCGCATGGTGAATGGGCTGTAAACCACAGAATGTTGACACTATTTCCCAATTAGTCACTGTTTCCCAAATAATGCATAGGGTAAAATAATGAAAGAGACAGGGGGAGTCAAATTACCGAGAACTCTGTTAAATAGGCTCATTATTTGCAACCCAAATTAACTTTGCCACAGACCTCTAATGCCAGGTTAGTTAGCAACGTAGGGATTCTCCTAGCCGGCCTCCACTCAGTTATTCTGATTGAGAAGAAATAGAAGAGAAGTAGAATAAACAAGAAATAGAAGATAATTGCAAACCATCTATGCCCTTATTTATTGTTATAAACCCAACCATGGCCTTTCTTCCCCAAACTGAAAAAATTGTGCTATGAAGGAGCCAAATCATGTTTCATATCTCTAGAGCCAACCAACCAAAGGCCAGTTTGCCATGGAATAGCATTAACTGGAGAAAGATCAAGGTGAGGGGACCAGAGTTTATTGGAAACCTATTATGTATCAGTCATTTTTAGGTGTCTTGTTCTGGATATCTCTCTTAATCTCCATAGCTGCCTAGAGAGGGAGAGGTTAGAAGCTACACTTTACAGATGAGGAACGGGTGCTTGGCGAAGCTAACACGTTCAAAGTTTCCCTGTCTGTAAATTTGCTGAGACAGTGGATTTCAGGTGCACTCAGGACACACACACACACAACTGGTAACTATTTGAAGAGATGGATATGTTAATTAGTTTGACTAGTAATAATTTCACTATGATGTCAAAACACCATGTTGTACATTTTAAATATATACAATTTTGATTTAACAAATAATATAATCATTTCTTTTTAAAAAGGAGTTAGAAATCAAGCCTAGCTTAGCCTAAAGACATAGTCATCTCCCATTTCAAACACACACACACACACACACACAGGCATTGTGGTCCAATTCATTCAACACATGTTGTTGAGTTGCAAGCTCCTACTATGTGCCAAGCACTCATCAAGCCCTGAGGATACAGCTCTAACAAATCCCTATTTTCATGAAGCCTCTATTCCAGTGGGGAGGCCAATATTAAACCAATAATCACAGAAATATAATGAAAGGCTTCAGGCTTCTGATCTGACATGTAAAGAACTTAGAAGTCTTAGCTCTTGTCCTCAAAATGACAAAAAAAAAAGATAAACCAAATGAGAATCAGCAACTATTTTTAGATCCATCAGATGATCAAGCTAGCAGGGCAAACCACCACCCCAGACACTGAGGAGACAGGTGCAAACAGAGAATCCCAGCTTATCAGAAACAGAAGCTGCTGCTCAGCCTGGTAGGAACACCTGAAACTGTAACAAGACAAGCTGTTGGAGACCAAGTCATGTGTCTGCTTGAGAGACTATATCCTGAGGGAGTCCCTGTACTTCTGTGAGTTCTACCTCCAGGAGAAGGGACATACTCAGGTTCAGCACCCTCTAGCCTTCCTGTCTCATCTATGGAGAAGAGGGAAGCTGAGAAGTGAAAGTCACAGCCCAAGGACACTGGCTCACTGCAGGACTGAGACCTAATCATAGGACTACAGAACACTTCCCCTTCCTCTACACCTACCACCCCATCAACAGGGTTTCTGTATAATTATAGGGGATTACTACTGACATATAACTAAAATCACATAAAATCACATATAAACGGTCTCTGAAATACATCCCAAATCCAGCCACCCTTTCCTTTCTTTTCCCACAGCTATGACTTTAGTGCAGATTCTTATCTCTCCTGTGAACTAGTGAACTATTTTCCTAATAGGTCTTCCTTATCTATTCTCTAAATTAACTCCACAGAAATACCTCTGAATTGTGGACCTGGTCACTGCACATGGATCGTGCTGTGTCTGGCAGGGTCGAGATGAGGAGGCAGTGTAGCCAAATGACTGAGTATAGGCTCTTTGACTCAAATGCCATGGTTCAAATCCTAGCCCCAGGGAATCATTCCTGGCCCATCTGGGGTGAGATTCCCCACCACTGTGATGGAGACATGATAGCACTAATGCACCATCTTCATACCACCATTTTTGTTCCTTTATTGATTGCTTCCTGCATGTCAGGCACTGTTTCAGGTGCTGGAGATAAGATGACGGTTCTTTAAATCAACCAAAACATCTGGAATATGCTAGGAAAATACAGAGGGAATGAAATTGTCACTCATAGAAGGAGAAATAAGGAGACACAATCCACTACAGGAGGCAGGAGAGAGAGACTGGTGCAGCCACATATTACAACAAAGCTTTGGCTGCATCTTCAGACCAATCCCTATGAGGTCAGGTCCTCCAGAATCCATCTGGTCTCCCCAGCACAGTGACTATGCAGGGTCAGACTGTCCTGGATCAGGACCAGGGGCTGCAAATTACAAATCTGGGATGTGGGCAAGTCACTTAGACCTCCATGAACCTGGCTTTTTCATGTCTTAAATGCAGATAACAATGGTATTAACCACATGTGATGCTCATAAGAATTAAAGGGGTGTCATATATAAGAGCATATAGTTCCTGGTGTGTGCTGAGGGCTCAGTATATGGATTATCATTACTGGAGCTCAGAGTCAACAGAAACCACTGGCCAGAACAAGGAAACCTTGGGAAGATCCGTCTGTGTGGTAGACAGTATCCACTGCTGGTAGGAGGCTCACTCAGCTCCCTTTGGCACTCAATTTTCCTGCACCAAAGATGTCCTATTGCACATGTCTGTGACTGCTTTAGGCTGAGAAAGGGTGGAGATGCTGGGGAGTTAGTGCCTCTGTAAGTAGCTCTCAGCCAATGATGGACAAGAGTTCTTGGATAACTACTCCAGCTCAGCCATCCAGCAGGACAACACTGAGGAATGTTCCATGCTGTTGCTCAGAGGGCCCCAGTGGGATTGAGCCCAGCTGCACATAGTCACCTGCTCATCAGTGCACTTGGACTGACTTCATTCTTTCCCCATCTAATTTCCCAGTTCTCCCACCTGTGTCTCCTGGTCACCTCCCAAAGAAACTACTTAAACTCAAATATTTGTCTCAGGATGACCTTCAGAACCTAACCCAAAACATTTTCAGTGATGGCAAGATTCTAAAAATAATGGGAAGGGCATTCTAGTTAGGGTGGGGAAGAATTTGAGGCTGAGAAATATAAAAGTGACTGGGGTGATATATTATTTAGCTACTAATTTGTGTTTTGCTCTCCTGTTTGGGACTGAATATTTGTGTCCCTCTGAACTTCATATGTTGAGATTCTAACCTCCAATGTGATGGTATTAAGAGATGGGTCTTTTGGGAGATGATTAGGTCATGAGGGTAGAGATCATCATGAATGGATTAGTGCCCTTATAAAAGAGACCCCAGAGAACCCTCTCATTTCTTCCTCCATGTGAGGATACAAGAAGATGGGCATCTATTAATCAGAAAGTGGGTTCTCATCAGACACTGAATATGCTAGAGCCTTGATCTTGGACTTACCAGCCTCCAGAACTGTGAGAAGTAAGTGTTCCTTGTTTAAGCCCTCTGGTTTATGGTATTTTCATTATAGTAGACTGAATGGATTAAGATATCTCCCTGTATTTGTCTTCTCTGGCATTCTGAGCGGATAGCTACTTCAAAAGGGATATGTAGCAAAACACAGGCAGAAACTGATTGCAAACAACCCCTCATCTTGGCCCTTATTCTCCAAAGGGCTGGGTTAGTTCTATAGGGGAAAGACAGAGGAGGGGAGGGGAACCAAGGCTGACTGAGATTTCCCTCAAGGCCAAGAAGGTGACATTTGTAGGCAGATGGTAGATGTGTCAGACTATGAAGTTAGAGGAATTCAGGAAGCAGCAAGACCTTGAAGAGAAAACGTCTGTGAAATGTACCGAGGCAGTCTGGACCTGAAACACAAGGATTTCTGTGCCCCCCTGGGCCAGACACCACATGGTCTTCTTGCTTTAAGGACTTTGTAGGCTGAGACAACTGGGATATCAGCAGCAATTATAATTAGAGATTTTGGGGGACACCAAGTAAGCCTCCAGATTTTTTTTTGAAACTTTAAAAAGAGAATAGGATACTAATAATTAAAAGTGTTTTTTTTTTTATCAGTCCGGTGAATGAATAGAGGCTTAGAGTCAAGATTTAATAAGGAAAAATAAATAAATGTGATATTATTTAGACCTGAGTTCATTTAGTAAGATACTTGTGAACCACCTGTGAAAATGCTGAGTCAGACCAATGCATAGGCTCTTCTGGATGAAGCAGAGGGTGTAAAGCAGGATGGAGAAAGGAAGGGAGGGGATGTATTTCAACAGATAGAATGGAACATTAGTGTGCCAAAGTCCATTCTCAGCATTCAACCTGCCCTGGTGAGATCAGCCCTACATTATAGCTGTTCTCTTGGTTTTATCCTTAGACCATTGTCCACAATCTGGACTTGACATTTAATGTTTGCTCCAGCCTGGAGAGTACATGGATGAAGCCATTCTGAAGACTGGATGGTCCACCTAGATCAAGTTCAATTTTCATGGATGGGCATAGCTCTCCTCTTAAAGACTTATGTAGGGTTTCTAGACTCTCAAGGAGCAAGTTGAGTTAGTAGAAAGGGAAGGAAGTCACACCCCTCTTGAAAATGAGAACCCCCAAGTGCAGCCCATGCATACTGAATTATTTGCCAGCAACATTTGACTTTGATGATCAGAAGTCAAAATGCCAAATGTGGTGAGTGAATCAGCTCACCATAAGAAGCTGCCTTCTTTAGGAGCGCTCCCATAACCCTCAAATTCAGCATGTGTCTGACTGATGGCTACTCTGACATTTCTGCCATTCACTGAAGAGGCATGTCAGATGTAGGATGGAATTAGTGGTTAGAAGAAGCTCAGAAGCTATAGTCAAAGCCCTGAGATGGAGTCCTGCTAGTCCTGTCTTCTATTACCTTAGTAGTTAATAATATGCATACCTAGTAAGATGTTTGTGAGAATTGAATGAAATATGACAGGCGCAGACAATTTATCAACTGTCAAGGATAGATACTGGATGATATTATACCTTTTATAAATGACATTGTTGACGATCATTTAACTTCTTCAAACAAAGTCGATAAAATAATACCAATATTCACACAATGTTTACTACAGGCAGTAAATATATTATGTTCTAAAACTTCTACATATTTTAACTCATTTTATCCCCACATGAACCCTACATGATAGGTACTGTTATTGTCCCCAGGTTACAGAAGAGGAAACTGAGACACATAGGAGTTAAGTGACTCACCCAGGGTCATACAACTTGTAAACAGTGGAAGTAGAATTTATATCAGAGTGTCTGGTCCTAGAGTTCTTCATTTTACCAGCTGGCTATGCTGCTTTTCTGAATTTTTGTCCCTAAGTATTCTCCCATCTTACTGTGCTTTTCATTCCTTCTTGATGTGTTCATTTAATCTGTGTAGTCATGGTCCCCAAGACCATATATCCCAAGTGTCATGGGGCACAGCACAAGTCTATGCCCAGGATGCCCAGTGTAAGTGACAATGAGATATACATACTTTTTCTAATGCTTTCCAAAATTCTCAGAGGTGCAAAAGGATTCAATCTAAGCAAACACAATTTTATATATGTGTGATAGTTAATTTTATGCATTAACTTGCCTGGGCCTTGGTGCCTAGATGTTTGGTCAAACATTTTTCTAGATGTATCTGTGAAGGTTGGTTTTAGATGACATTAATATTTAAATCTGTGGGCTTTGAGTAAAGCATAATACCCTCCATAATACAGGTGGGCCTCATCCAATCAGTTGAAGGTCTTACTGAGCAAAAGACTGACTTTCCCTGAGGAAAAAAGAATTCTGCCAGTAGATGATCTATGAACTCAAATTACAATTCTTCCCTAGTTTTCCATCCTGCTGGCCTGCTCTGTACATCTTGGACTTACCACACCTCTGCAATCACGTGAACCTTAAAATCTCTCCATAGATAGATGGATGAATGGATAGATAGATAGACACATAGATACATAGATGGATAATAGACACATAGATACATAGATAATAGCTGCATAGATACATAGATAATATATAGACACATAGATACATAGGTAATAGATAGATACAGAAATACTGAGATACTGAGACATAAGATAAATAGAGATACTCATCCCCATGGTTCCCTATCTCAGGAATAGCTACAAAATGGGAATGGTCATTAAGTGGCCCCTTTACCTGCTTATGCAATGCAAAGAATGGAAGGAAAATGATGAGGCTTGTGGGGTAGAAATAACTTGACTTGAAGGAGATGACAGACCTTTACTATCAAACAGACTGTCAGTGACAGTAAAAACAGTGGCCCTTCCTCCCCCCACTGTTTATATCAGCACCCTAAAGATGTCTAGAAGCTGAGTTCCCACATCTGCCAACTGCCTCCTATTGGATTTCTGGTATGAACTAACAGGAGCCATGTCAGGGGTCCTGCAGCCAAGCATGTGCCGATAGGGTAGTGGACCATTTCTAGTAAGCCTAGAAATATTGAGCTCTTCTTCCTTCCTGTTGGTGCTCCTAGGAGTTTGCTCAGCCCTGGGGTTCATCCTGAACACAGTGCAGAATGATAAAGAAACATGGCAACAGGCACAGGGCAGCTTCAGAAGGGGCAGAGGTGGTGAACACCTGTCACCTGCAGTGGAGCATGGGAAAGCTTCCCCAGAATGCAATAGGTGACCTTAAAGGAGGCAGAGCCAGTTACCTGGAGGTTAGGACAACCTTGATTGCAGGAGATTGAAAAAGAAACAGGAGGTGAGAAAGTGCAGAAAATAAAAGGAACAAATGGTAAGAAAGTGGAGAAAATATGAATCGGTCTTTCCATAAGCTTAGCATAAGAAAAATGTAGAGTTAAGAGTCTCTCTCTGATTCATTCTCTTCCTCCTTCCCTTCCTTCCCCTTCCCTTCCCTCCCTGCCCCTCCCCTCCACTCCCTTTCCCACCTCTTTCCTTCCCTTTCCTTTAGTATTGGACATGGAGGGGCTCTGTGGGCATGTTTATATTCTGAGAAGGCAGCAGAGACTTACAGGCATAATTGATGGACGGAGTCTTTAAGGAGGCTGGAGATGACAGATTTCGAACAGAGCTGGGACAGTTGTGTGCCAAGCTCTTTGCTTGCACTGGGGGTCCTAACCATCTGCATCACTCCTAGCTCACCTTGTCAGCCAGTTGTCAAATGTCAGGAAAGAACACAAAGCACCTGGAGCTGGCAGTATCTGTGCTCCACCCACGTCCCCTTGAATTCTTTGTACATTTCTGTATCATTGCTTGTGAATTGGCTTGTTTGCTTATTTATTTCACGTACCAGCAAGGTTTCTCAAGTGTTCTTTGGCTTCTCACACAAATAACTATGGGTTTTCCTGGGGGAACTGCCCTCAGGCTACCTGCAGGCACAGGTAACAGGAGGTACCTGGGAATGTATCCCTCCCAGGTAGCCTTTGACCACTAACAGACAGATGCAGGGGTGCAGGTAAGCCCAATTCTCTTGTTCTGGTAGCAACAGCTCAGAGGAACATTTTCCAATTAAGAATTTCCTTCTGGGAAAGGAAGGGGCACTTTGCCTGAGTCCTTGGTCTTGTTTGGCTTCCTCCTCTTCTCTTCCCTGATTCCTCCACTCCCTACAGGTCTGGCATGAGACCGTCTTTAATAAAACACTTGCAAATAAATCCTCCTTCAGAATTGACTTCTGGAGACCCCATTTAAAACAGAGGCTTGACTAACTCAATAAGGGGAGTGGAGAAAGAATATTCTAGGCAGAGTAAACAGCAGGATCAAGGGCCAGGGATGGGAAAAAGGAGCCAAAAGACCACTTCAGCCAGGCTTGGGGGTGGAGACAGGGCGAACAACCTTAAGAAGCATCCATCCTTTTGGAGAAGACAGACATGACAGCGGATAAATCAAAGTTTCAAAGTTGTTCTTTTCCTTTTGAGAGTAGAGTGTGGGAAGCAGGATTGGATTTGGGTAGGCAGGTTAGCAGAATTTCTCCTGGTTTATCTCCGTACTTGAGCACCATAGGGCAAGTCTGGCTGTTATCATGGAGCTGTTTGCTGGGCACTGTGGGCTCAGTGCCCACAGTGTGCCGTGGTCTATCTCTAGAGCAAATACACACTGTGTTCCCCAGGAGCTTACATACTACAGGAGAGTAAGCGGCATCAGAGGATGGTCAGAGCCCAGGGCTGTGGGATTCAGAGGAGGGGGAGCCATCTGTCTAAGGGCTTGAAGAAATTTCTCTCCCCGCTGAGGGGGTGGCATGAGGGCTGAGCTCCAGTGGGCATTTCAGATAAAATGAAGAGTAACATGGTTAGGAGGGGTAAGCAGGAAGGCATCCAGAATACAGCAGTCAGTTCAAGGCTAGGCAAGAGCACATCTGTTCAGAGAAGAATAAGTGAATCCAGAATGACTCCAAACACTCCGAGTGCAGGCAAGTGATGGTCAAAGAAACACAGAGTTGTACATTTATCCAGCCTAATGCATTTGAATGTTAATCAGTAGGACATGGTGAGCCAGGGGATCTTTATAACAGTTATGGGAGGAGCAGTTCTTCACCTTAAGTAGGTGATGGACAACATGGCAACAAAGAAAGTCATGGTTGGCCCGTGAACCACAGCACAGGCGAGCGTCCTCCTTGCATTCCATCAACCGGGCTGGGAACCCGTGGTAGTAGGTGCCTACTTCTGATAAAAGGAATTCTGGGGCGCCTGGGTGGCTCAGTCGGTTAAGCGACTGCCTTCGGCTCAGGTCATGATCCTGGAGTCCCGGTGATCGAGTCCCGCATCGGGCTCCCTGCTCGGCAGGGAGTGTGCTTCTCCCTCTGACCCTCCCCCCTCTCATGTGCTCTCTCTCATTCTCTCTCTCTCAAATAAATAAATAAAATCTTTAAAAAAAAAAAAGGAATTCTGTATTTCTGTATGCTTGCATTTCTAGGCAACCATGCCAGCTAGGTCCCCTGAAGGCATTCATGTACAGTTTGTTTTTAAGTCTTTTAATTTGGTAAATTGCCCTCTGAGACTGACATGTATACTCAAGCAGTGTCTTTCTTTTTTTGCTGTAACTTTACTATTTCTTTTGAGGAACGGTCTTGCAGAACTAATAATTAGCATACAATTAAATACAAAAGCAATCAACCCAGGAAGATGCGTCCTATAATTTGCTGCAATCTCGCCTGAGCCCTGAATTCCTTTTCCTGTTTGATAACTCAAGTCTGCGTAGCAAAACATTCAATTATGAGCAGCCCCGATACTGAAGGAGTACCTGGATGCAATGCAAAATCAGACAAATCAGGGCTGTCTTGTTTCCTTTGCAGCCCAAAGAGATGAGGCCTCGGCAGGTAGCAAAACACACACCTTGACCCTAGGTCCCACTGAATGGTTAACAAAGACAATGTTGGCTAAGAAACCTTGGAAATAAAGGAGGGAAGCTTTTGGTCATGGCTTTCTTTACTTTACTGTCAAAACATTTGCTTGGGATAGAAATGCTGTATATCCAGACCAGATTAGTGCACCAAATACAGCTCCAAGGGCAACACTGATCATTTGGTAAAAGAGGCAGCCAGGAGCTGTTCCTTGAAGTTTGTTCTGTGCCAAGCACTTTATGAATAATGTTGCTAATGTTCACAATAATCCTGCCAATGGGTCTATCATCCTTATGATGCATTTGAAAAACAAAGATTCGGGGAAGTTTAGTAGAAACTTATCCTGGTGAATGGGTTAGGGAGGAGAGGGACATTTTAGGCTTTCCTAGGGGAAAGTACATATGGAATAGGGAAAGATATTCATTATTATAGCAGGATATGATACTTTGCAAATTAAAAAAAAAAAAAAAAACTGTTACAACACAAACAGAAACAAGCAAAACTGGGCCTAATCTGTCTATCCCGCAGAGCTAGAATATAGGTCCTGTAGGGGCGCCTGGGTGGCTCAGTTGTTAAGCATCTGCCTTTGGCTCAGGTCACGATCCCAGGGTCCTGGGATCGAGCCCCGCATCAGGCTCCCTGCTCGTCCGGGAGCCTGCTTTTCCCTCTCCCACTCCCCCTGCTTGTGTTCCCTCTCTAGCTGTCTCTCTCTCTATGTCAAATAAATAAATAAAATCCTTAAAAAAAAAAAAAAAAAAAAGAAGATAGGTCCAGTATTCCTTGGGTCAGAGTTTCCTGAGGTGCAGAGGACACCTCTGCATGACTCCAATCCCAGGAAGGGTTTCAGAATCTGTTGAGGTTCCCATTATGTTCAGGTTTATCAAAATGGTGCATGACTTACAAAACAGTGAGAAACATTGCAGGCACCACACATCTTGGCACAAGGTTACAACAGCAGGGATACATTCATCAAGTAATTTAGTGATAATTAAATCTAGATCGGCTTACTATTTATTGCACAACTACTATGTGCTTGGCATTGTACTCAGTGCTGAAATACGAAGGTGCACAAAAATTGGGGTCCTGTCCCAATTACCTCCCATTGGGGAACAGATAATAAGTAATAAATGACAGTGACAGGGAATAAATGCTCTAAAGAAAAGCAGAAAGCAGGGAAGGGAGATAAAAATGAGGAGGGGTGATGAAGGCAGGGGGTTCCATAGGGTAGACGAGTAGACTGACATACGTTGGACATGGTGGATGCTTGAAGAAGGGATGCTTGAGCCAAGACCTAAATGAAGCCACAGAGAAGCTCTGCAGAGTAGGGCTCAGGGAGGGAGATGTACCAGTGTGGCCCAGGAAGAGCAAGGAGGCCAGTGTGGCTGCTGGTCGCTGAAGGAGGCCGTAGGAATGAGATGATGTGGGGTCCCACAGACCATGGTGAGGACTTTGGAAATAAACATATAGATGAACAATAATGACAGCAAGCACATATATGCCAGACAATGCTCTTAGCACTCTCTGTGGAAAGCCTTGTTGTATTCTCTTAGCAACCCTGGAATTAGGGTTGAAGAACCAGAATTTGCTGAAGCTTGTAGAGCTGGTGAATAAGGAACCTGGATTTGAAGGTAGGCAGTGGGACTCCCACATCTGTTCTTGTCCTTTCTGCACCACAATGCTGTTATAAATAATTTTTACAATAAAAAAACAGGATCCCTGGAAAGTGAGTGATGGAAGAGCTACTTTGCTCCACAGGGCTGAAGGCTCTATATGTGTACTTTGTTCATCTGCATGCCCTTCAGGCTGCTAAGAGATTAATTTACTAATTACTGCTCTGTGCAAATCAATAATGGCATTTTACAGAAGTGCAATATTTAAAGTTTAGGCTCTTGAGTCATATTAATTCAGCAAGTCCCTAATGGAGGAGGTGGGGATCAATTGTGAGTCAGATCCAGTTTCCCAGCAGGACTTGGTACTCATCCCAGTGAGACCCAATCCCCATTGTTAGAAATACTGACACAGTATAAGAACATATACCCATGCCAACTGCTTCCTCTCTAGGCTAGAAAGAAATAGGTACAGGCAAATACTAGAGGAAAAAGCACACTCAGAAAGATCGACTTAAGGGGATTTGAATTTTAGTCCTGCCTCTGCCACCAACTTGCTATCATTTCCGAGAAGCTGTGTCATCTTCCTGTGTTTCAGTTCTCTCTCCCACCAGATGGAGATAAGATCTACCTCAAAGGATTTGGGGCAGGGATAAAGGACACTAAATGATGTGACCATCACTCCTGTGCCTGGCCCAGGAGCTGAAAGGTGATGTCTCACCATTCTAAGGGACAGAGTGGGGCAGGACTGACCCATGAGTGGGCACCGATTCTGAGGGCCTAGAATTGAGAAGTATTGTTTATGATACAATGGGCAGGAAGTCAACTGTGGGAGAAGTTACAGGTGCGCAATCAGAAATCCTAAGCATAAGCATCAACCCAAAGTGGCACAGACAAGACCACAACTGGGGTGGGAACCAGTACGGGAGCACGAAGGAGGGCCAGGTGTATGGAGTGAAAGCAAGGCAGACACAGAGGCTGGGACACAGGCCTGTTCACAAAGCCACAGTTCATTTGGTGGCTGGAGGGTGCACATGGTAGAGTCAACTGGGCTGAGTCAAAGCACACATCCATCTGTGACCGAGAAACTTCCATTCATTTGTTTCTGCTTCCCTCATTTTCTTTTCTTTCATTTATTCAATAAAAGTTGTTGAGTGTCTAGCATGTACTGGTCTTGTTTTGGTCCTGAGATAGAGCAAAGAACAAAACAGGCCTGGTCCCTATTGTCATCGACCTTCTATAATCCCAAAGGAATAATGAGAGGCACATGAATAAAGAAATCAAAAAAAAAAGTATTGTGATAATAAGTAACTTGCAAATAAAATGGGACAATTGTTCAGTGACTGACTGAGAGTGACTTTAGATCATGTGGTCATGGAAAAAGCATCTTTTCTTCCCAGATTTTATTTTGAGAATTTCAAAGCTGAAATTTTCAAGAGACTGAAAGAACAGAACGCAAGTATAAGCACTCACGTAGATTCAAACTTCAGATTTGTATCACCTTTGTTTTTCCTTTGCTGAACCATTTAAAATTAAGTTGTAGACCTCATGACATTTGATCAGTAAATGCATTTGGCATTAAGAGTGAAGTATCCCATACCTATCAGTATCACTATCACAACCAAGAAATTTAACATTGATTCAATAACAGATAGAAAAGAGGCTTTTCACACCTTATGATCTGTGGGTCAGGATTTTGCAGTTGAGGCTATTATTAGGAGCTTATGTAATAAAAGGAAAAACAAACTACCCAAGAATTATTATTGATGAAATTAAAAATATAGTAATAACTGAGTAAAATGTGTTTTTTGTACTACAGATCTACTAATGAGAATAATGGAATTTTTTAGGGGGGAGGGGTAACATTTCATTTAATGGGGATTCAGTTTGTATTCCCTCCAATCAAGTCCATTGTAAATATTCATTTGTTAATATTGATCTGTAATACCCCTTTACATATTTCATCTCTAAAAATTTTTTTGACAGTTCAGTACTGCCAAATATTGATATCAATCTATGAGCATATGATTGTGTGTTCATCATTTGGAGGGCCTTATAGAATTTTATTAGATTCTTTTCTACATTTTCCTTTTAACGTGCATTACATTACAGATTAATCACATTCAGTCGAAGAGTAGATGAAAGCACCTCAATTGCACATTTAAATAGGGTTTTAAATATAGAAATTTTCTTTACACTTGCACAGAGGTCTGAAAAACACTGCTCAAACTATAGTGAGAACTCATAAAATCTATCTGTTGTGCACTTATATGGGAATGGGGATCCTGCTTCTTGTTTTAATTTTGATAGCAGGGGGAGTTATAAGGCAGGTTAACCATGACATGATTCAAACATCAGTTGTCATTGAAATGACTTTACCACAGTCTACATTCTATATTTCATTCCTTCACCTAGTAATTTCCTGTGGAATTCCTTACACAATATTATCAAAGCTAAAGGAGAATTTAATTCAAAATCCATTCAATGTTATGTAATAGTGGTTGAGGGCAGATATTCTTGTCCAGGAAGATTTCAATTTTGGTCCTGAGCTCGAACGATTATAATAAAACTTTAAGCCAATGAACCACCATGTGATAAATTCAGGATACTCATCTTTTATTACCACTGAAAAATAATCACAGAACTAATGATGGTGTAGTTCTCAAGAGCAAATGAAATACACTGTTGACATTATTAATTTGATGACATGTGATTGGTTCAACTATTTTCTACGAAGTACCTTCTGATGGCTAATACAAGGATTAACCACAGTCTTCTAATACCATAAATTTCCCCCAGCTTTGGAAATTTGCCCAAGTAAACCTGTGTCTGTTTCACATGACCTTTTGTCACCATCAGGTATAGCAAATCATAGCAGATTCCACTTCGCTTGCACTGAATTAGTGTTTTCTCTATTTCTCCAAAAATGCTCTCACCAGCAGTTCATCCACACAGACTAAACGACTGTGGCTAATTCTTCAGCAGGTGAACTTGGCACTGACTCCTCAAATAAACAACTACTGGGCAGTCTGGTAATGTCTGTAGACTTAATGTCTGTAGACTCATCAAGAGTCCAGGAAACCACTTGCAAGCATTTAACTACCTGCTCATTGACATCACTTATAAAGTTCTCAGCTCTCTCAGCTTTTCCCACGAAAGACCAATGGCCTGAAATTTATTTTCTCTGGATATATGTCTTCAGGAACTGCCTTCAAACACAATTTAATTAACTCATAATTGGTAATTTTTTTGTTGCCTAGCTAATAACTGTGACACTCAAAAATTTAGATTTGTTAAAACCTCATTTTCATTTATTATTTTTGTGAAGAATGTTTTGCTTTGATGGAATCCTCAGTTTCAAATGTTCTAATTTTTCTGATTGTTGCTTTCCTGTGAGTTGGAATATTATAATGAGTGTTTGGGCAGATAATGTTAATGTTTATTGTATTCTTTTAGCCTAGGTATACTCTTATTACATAAGAAACACGATGTTTTGGCATCTAATTTGATAATAAAATAATCCACACTCCATTATGGTTTAAAAGGTCAGGGTTGGGAGTCCATTTTTTCTCTTCTTCTCTTGTTTCAACAAGATGGGTACGCACTGAGAATTAATAAAATAGTATGGCAATACACATGGAATTCAGAGCCCTGTCACTGCAATTAATTGTGTGCCAAGCGGGAGGGTGAATGAGAGCATGAAACAGTCTCTGTCACAACCACGCAAACTGTCCTGTGGTATGAAAGCAGTCACAGGTAACACAAAAATAAGTGAACATGGCTATGTCCCAAAAAACTAGTTATGGACACTGGAGGGTGAATTTCATATAATTTTCATGTATCACAAAATAGTATCATTATTTTGATTTCTTTCAACCGTAAAAATATGTAAAAATTATTCTTAGGTCATAGGACATTAAAAAATAGAATAAAATAAACAGGTGGCAGGTTGGATTTGACTCATGGGTTTGTCAAGCTCTGATCTAGACCTGTCCCCCTGCCTTTATTGATTTCCCCTTCCTTCCTTCCTTCCTTCCTTCCTTCCTTCCTTCCTTTTTTCCTTCCTTCCTTCCTTCCTTCTTTCTTACCTTCCTTCTTTCTTTTGCCTCGTTTGGGGTGTCTTATTTATTTATTTTTTCTTTTGAAACAATCTCAAACTAACAAACATTGTTACAGTATAACTTTTTTCCTTGACCTATTTGATAAGAAGTTGTTGGCATGGTGCTCTATCATGGCTAAATACTTTATCCTACCCAGAAGGACAGTCTCCAAATAGTCACAACACAAACATTCAAATCAGGAAATTAACATTGATCATTACCAGCATCTAATGTTCACACAGTACATAAATGTTCCTAACTGCTCCTTATAACAAAAGGATCCAGGTGGTAATCAGGACTTGCATTCAGTTGTCATTTCTTATTAGTTTCCATCGACTGATGAGAGTTCCTTAGTCTTTGCTTGAATTTCTTAGCGTTGACATTTTTGAAGGTTACAGATAAGCTATTTTGTAGAATGCCTTTCACTTTGGTTTAGTATGAAGCTTATTATGATTTGGATTATGTATTTTTTGGCAAAAATATCATAGAATCGATAGTATGTTCTCATTGCATCCTATCAAGTGACACACAGCTTTAATTTTTCCCATTATAATTATGTAATTTTGATTTTCTGATTAAGTCAGTCTCTGATGTGCTTCTCCACTGTAAAACCACCTTTTCCCCTTTGAAATTAACAAGTAATATTGTGGGGGTTTATTTTGAAACTATTCCATTTCTATCAAACTTTTATTTTTAATTTATATATCATGTGTATATTCTTACAGTATGCACTCATGGTTTCACAGTTTATTCAGTGTTATAATTCTGTACTATCATTATGGTATTGATGCTCAAGATCTTCTAGATTTGGCCAATGGGATCCCCACCCAGTTGTCTTCTATGTCCTTTGACATGCCCTTATCATTGTCCAAACACTTTCTTATTTTATCATATAACAAGATGCTTCGTATTATACTTTCTCTGGCCCAGACATGAAATCAGATATTTTCAAATAAGCATTGGCTCCTTTCTTTGGAAAATGGTATATAGAAGCCAAGATCTGTATGCTGGGTGTACAGGCTAAAGATCCCAGGTTCTCTCAGTGGATGGAACTAAGGAATAAGTATATGTATACTCATATGCACATTGAAATAGATCTTTTTCTGTTTATCTGTCTATATTTGAAAGCATGAGTTCAGTACAAAAACTCCAATTAAGTACCAATGGGTTTTAATTTAGCTTTCTTTCTTTCCTTGTTTACAGTTCTCTTCTCCAATAGGGAGAAAATTGTCTCCCATTATCCATAATACATTTACTCATTGGATCAAAATTACTGAATGTGGCTATTATTGTGACCACCATCCTTACATGGCACAGGGCTCACCCATTGTCAAAATTCCATTGAGTATCTATTGCATTTCATTCAATATACTACATGTTTGGGAAGCAATGGCTAACAAAGGCAGCAATATGCTACTAGGAAAGCCTGGTAAAAGTAATCACACAAGTGAAAACATAGTTGAAACTGGAAAATGTGTTTGAAATGTGTGAGGATTGTGGTGCCATCAAACCTATAGGCTTTCAATAATGGCACCTGACCTGGGCTCTGAGGCCAGGTATCCTAAGAAGTGGGGTTTCTAGTGAGAGCTGAAGAAAGTCTGGCTGGATTTCAGTTGGAGTGAGAGGAGTCCGTAATAAAGGCAGCAACCAGATAGCGTAGGGCTTTTTGGTCATAACTGGGGTTGGTAGGCAGGTGTCAGATTGTGGGGCTATAATTAAATTTGCATTTCCAAAAGATCCCCCTGGTTATAAGGCGGGAGTAGGCTCTCTATGAAGGGAGACCGGTTAGGGAGCAGTTGCAATAACCTGGATAAAAAGATGAGGGTAGCTTGGACTATGGGACAAGTAAGACTCAATAAATATTTGTTGCATGCATGTTGAGCAGACTCATCATTTCCTCCCTGATAACATTAGTTTCCTTCTAGCAAACTTGGACACATCTTCCATGATGACAGAGAACAGTAACAATCTCTGAAGATCACCTTTTTTAATTTGACACTCTGTGATGCACTGATACTAGCTATGGGAAAGAAGCCCATGGAGAGATGGAGGCTACCAGGCCAGTTCATAAGTGTATATATATTTATGGATCACTGTTTATATGGATAATCACACTAGGTATAGATAAAGGATTGTTCACATACTACCATATTGCTAATGTTGAGAATTGAGGGATGCACTGAAGTAATACCATTATATTTAAAATGTACACTTTAACTTCCAATACTAGAATCCAGCACATCTGAAATTGACTTGGTGAAGAAGCTTAATAAAACATCAATATGAGACTAACACACCCATCATGGACAGGCATTTTCGTAATGATAGATACAATAACTAAACTGAATAGTAAAATAAAACAAGAAACACACACAGACTAAGGTCTACTTGGTGCTCATGTTAGCAACGTACAGTATGGCTGAGGACTCAGTCAGACACTCAAGCTGGCCCCAAACATAATGGATGATGTGGTGGTTGGCTTTTCCTGTTCTCGTATCCTCGCTGTCACCTTGCAACTTGATAAAATGGAATAATTCCAGGTTTGTTAGAATCAAGGTGTAATTAAGTACCCTGTGAGAGACAGGTAAAAAGCCTGGTGGGGTGAAGAGCTTTTAAAGGCCACCAGTTGCTAATTGCAGGTGTGGGGAAATCTGAATGGGGAAATCCTGACAGGAGACTGGGAGCAGAAGCAATCAAAGCTGGCCATTTCCTGCTCATGGCCAACAGATTTCTGAAAGCCAACCCAGGGACACCTGTCACATGAAGCTGTTTTCAAACTCAGGAGGACGATTTGCTCTGCAGGGGCTGCGTCCTGGGAGCTTTTATGCACAGTGTAAATGGCTTATGCTTGAGGAAGCACCCTTTCTTTCAAATGTGCTGGGTTTGTGAGGAAAGGGAAAAATTTATATACATGTGCACTCAGAGGCAGTCGAGGAAGCAAACAGATGGAGAAGAGGGAGGAAAGACACCACATTCATAAGCAGCCACTGTGGTTTAAGGGTTTACCTTATTTCACTGAAATCTCTCAACAAACTCAAGAGTTGAGCGCATTATCTCCTCTTCCAAAAGAAGACCCACGATTTACAGAATTTAAATAATTGACCAAGTCATACAACAGGAAGGCAAAATCAACTCCTATTTATCTGACCCCAAGGCCCATACTTGTACTACAACATATGCTGTTTCCACAGAGGTGTGGCAAAGACAAGCTTGCTTTCTCTCCTTACGTAGTTCCCCATGGTCGGCGTTTGACCATTATCACTTAACTTAGTTTCACCAACCAGCTTTCATTCCCAGGCAGGACCTTAGGGATTACTGTTTAATTCAGAGTGCTTTAGAAGTTAAAGACCCAAAACTGTGAGAGACCAATAAGCAGAGATTGAAGTGGGGGTTATTCCAGCTGCAGGACAGAAAAGTAATTCAGAAAAGGACATCAAACCACAAGGGTGTGTATCTCGCGGGACTCCCAGCCTCATCCACATCTGCTTCCCTTTTGCAGGTAATGTCTGTTGTCCCTTGGGTGAGGAACTGGACAACCCCAGAATTCCTCCCAAGGTTGCACATGCAGAAACCAGAACTTTCTAAACATGTGTGGAGATCATTTCCTGGTGGAGAAAATTCCTTTCGAGCCTCTGCATTAATGCTGACCATACCTCCGTGTCTATGTGGACCCACGTACATGCCAGACCTCAGGGTGAGGTGGTTTATTATTGAGAGGAAGTCGATTAAGCAGAGAGTTTCATTTTTATGTCAGTGGCATGATAATATTTATATTGGTTGAAGATTGAGGGACTGGCCGTCAGGCGCTTGTCCAGCCTCCTTCATGAGGAGGTGGGCCCAGTGCTGGCGGCAGGCCAGGAGGTTACCTTGGACAGGCTCCTTTATCCCAATGCACTGCAATGTTTTGGACAAAGGGACTTTGATTCACACTAAGTGCCATTTATTCATCCTGAAATTCATCTTTCCTCATTAGGAGTCCTTTGAGGGAAACTCATGTGGGAAGAGACTCTGAAGATCTGTATTCTCCCACTGTCCTGGCACTTAGGGCACTTGGTTCTCATTTGTTTGATGGATGACTGAACATCATCTTTGGTCTCCAGGAAGGCAAGGGCTGGCTCCACCTACATGTTACTATATCCCAGTGCCTGGACAGGTGCCAAGAACGCTATAGGTGTTAAAATATACCTGTTAAGTGGATGCATTAGTATACTTTCAGTGAATGGATTCCTGCCCAGTCTTTCTTAAAAAAAAAAAAAAAAAGAGAGAGAGAGAGAGAGAGAGAAAGGAGGCCATAAAAATGCGGAAAACCCACAGCGTGCTAAACACTATGTTAAGTGCTTAACATACTTTATCTTGTAGTGATCAATGTGATTGTTTTCACATGAGGAAAAGCACTCGGTGTAGTCAAGTAATTTTCCCAAGCTGACACAGCTGGCAAATGACAAAGGTGGAATTTAAATGCACCTATACCTGACTCTGAAATTCAAGGGGAGTTTCTGTTTAATTTTGTTTTTCCATTGTATCTTTTCACATCCCTAAAATTTTCGAAGTTCCCAAAGTAGAAACATATGAGCCAAGAAAATGTGGAAAGGAATATACAACTCAAAGTACGTGGATATGAAGACATAGGACTATGTCTATTGATATACATGAATGGAAAGAATTCATAAATACAGAGATTAGAAGTTCCAGGCAGTAAAGATTTGCACTTGCTGGAAATCCAGATAAGACAATTTAGTTGCCTGAAGGTTGGCTAGACTATCATTTCGAGGAAAAAGAGGTCAATACTCAATCCTGATGGGAGTAGACACTTCTTTTGACCCATATCATGATAATCATATCAGAGTCTTAATTAATTTTTTTATGTGTACTGAGGAAACATGGAGTCAGTCAATCATTAATTCCCATTCAACATTTCTTGGGCATGCACTGAGTGCAAGACTCTGTACTAGACTCTGGAGATGCAGAGTTATGCAAGCCCTGGTCCCCCCTTTCAGACTTTTATAAGGAAGTGATGATGAGGTGATAAACAATCAGGAGTCCAGCTCTTGTCCTTAGATCATCCATATGTGGCAGGGTAGCTTACCCTTGGAGATGCACACTTCTAGATTGGGTGGAGATCAGATATTAATAAAATAAAGGGATAAGACCAGGTTCCTGGGCCAGGCTAAGCCCATCCACATCAGAAACAAGAAAAAAGTTTGATTTTGCTACTCTTCTGGGATATAGAGGGCAGTTTTAGAGAAGATGAGGCTCCCTAACACTGTGGGGCCCCATGGTCCTTATTCACACAACAGTTGGAATAACTCCCTCTGTGCTCTCAGGTGCACGGGGCATCTGGAGCAGTGACGGAAATGAAAGCCAGGACTCATGAACAACAGGATGCCTGATTCTTATAGGTGTGCGCTAGTATCACCCATCAGTAAAGAGGAATGGAAGAATCATGACAAATGTGGCCAGGTGCAAGTATAAGATGTGGGCAAGTCAGATGGGATGCTGTAGTCAAACTGGTGTTAGAGGATCCCCGCCAGGGACCTGTGACAGCCTCCCACAGACATAAGATTGGCTTTTCAATCACTTCCCACATCACCCATGAGACTTGTTGATTTCCATAGATGTGAAATATATGGTGTTCCCAATCGCTGTGGTCTGAAGGGCAGGTAAACATGGCCATTACTTCCCAATTTTCCTTGAAGTCAAATGCCAGTCAGTCTGTTTAGGCCAAAAATAAAAAATAAATAAATAAATAAGCAGATTAAGGTCTTGCTGTTTGGTTGCTGCTTATCAGAGAGCCAGCTGGGTTGGCTGTGTTTGGAAGACTAGATGGCATTCTCTAATCTGCCTTCAGCCAGTGATCGTTAAGAAGTAGCTGTGTCCAAGGCGCAATAAACTTTGCTTAAGCCAGCCATGGAGGGTTGCTATGGAAATTCTGGTGGTGTCCAGGTACTTGAAGGCCAACCAACCTGCTGATGCATGATACAAATGGCTTCTCTCTTATACAAGTGTTTGTAAGGCATTGGACTCTTGATCTCACAGGAATGATTCCAGACAGAATCTCCCATTTTGTGACTCATTAGAAAAAATCTTCAAGGGATATAGCACTTCTGATCTTCTACAGAGTGATGATGATTTGTCTGTCTCCATTTGTCCCTCTCAATGTCCCACCATGAACCCCTGATGCCGTAACTTGAACCATCCGAGCCTGTGGATCCTGCTTTTGGGGTCTTTAGACCCAGCTAGCTCAAAAGTCAGCTCGGCTCTGCACTGATGGGACAACTTCGGGAAAGTAATTTCATTTCTCTGAGCCTTTTTCCCTTTTGTCAAAACTGGAATGATCACAAAACCCATCCCAAAGGGCTGTAATGAGGAGTAAAAGAGATCACTCTGCAAATGTTCATACCGAGTAGACATAGTCACCCCTAGACCTTACTCTTCCTCACTTTCTAGTTCCAAGATGCACATGCTTAAAAAGAATATTAGAATGAGTTTCTAGAATATGATTCTCATCTCGTCAATACATCTTCATTCTTCAAGATCCAGCTTAAATTTTACTTTATTTTGCCAGGTCTATCCTGCCTTTCCCCTGGGAAATGAATTACAGCCTCTTCTGTGGTTTTATTACACGGTTTGTATCTCTGTTATATTAAATATTATGCCGTTTGGTAATCACTCATCTATATGCTCATTTATTCAACAAGGACTTATATCCACATCTCATACCCCAGAACCCAAAACTATACTTGGTGCTCAGAATACCATGAGGACAGCTGTGCTTGCTCCTACCCTCATGAAGCTAACCATCTGCTTCTCCCTCCAGACTTGACCAAGAACCAGATATGTTGTATGGCAACCAGGCAACACAGTGAGCTGACTTCCATCTGAAGACTCTGTCATGCACCTGGAGCCACGGGAGTGTGATGAAAATCAAGCCTATCTAAATTTAATAACTAGGTCTATGAAATAAACCACCAATGGGCAGATTAACAGGAGAAAAGGCATACAGATTTATTAATTTATAATATTACACACATTCTCTCTGTCTCTCTGTCTCTGTCTCTCTCTGTCTCTGCCTCTCTCTCTCTCTCTATATGTATATATGTATGATAAAATGAGAAAACTCCCATCTGCAAACCAGGAAACAGGCTTTCATTAGACACTGGATCTGCAGGTGGCTTGATCTTGGACTTCCCAGCCTCCAGAACTGTGAGAAATTCTTGTTGTTTAGGCCGCCCAGACTATGGTATTCTGTTACAGCAGCTCAGATTGACCACGACACCAGCTCTACAACTTACAGCTGGGTGACCCAACATGGGTCACCCAGGATGCATTATTCAATTTCCCTGGATCTCCTTTCTCATATCGAATCCTAGAGTAAAATTATTACCTCCCTCAAAAGGAGGTATGTTACTTAAAACAGTGCCTGGCACACAGCAAGTCCTCAAAAATACTAGTATTATTGAAACCTGCAATGTTTTCTTCAGTTTAGAAATGAAACCTCTCATTACCAAGTGTAGGTAATCTATTTCATCCTCCCCCTTGCCCCCCCAAAGTATTTGCAGACAATATTTTGTTTTCTCTCTGAATATGGCCATGTGCTCTGAAGAGCATGCTCCCTTTGACTTGCCATGGACCACCACACAGTAACTTAGAAGCAGGCACTGGGGTCTAGCCGAAATGAGAAGTAGGAAATCTACTAACTCACTGCGTGAAATTGTGTAAATACCCTGCCTCTCAAGGCCTTCATGTAGTTCAGCTGTAAAATGAGGAACTTGGGCAGGTGTGGCAAGATACAGAGGGCCACAGGCCCTTGGCTTTTCCTCCTACTGGGAGGCAAGTCTGTTTCTCCTGCCTTTCAATCTTGGATGTCCCAGGCACTTGCTGGGCCAACGGACTGCAGTGAAAGTGACTGTCTGGGACTTCCCAGTCTCCATCAGAAAAGGCCTTGCAGCCATCTTGCTGATGGGAGTCCACGCAGCCCATGAAGAAGCCCTTGTGGAGGGGAATGAAGGTCCCAGCTGGCTCCGAGACAAGGCAGTGAGCTGTCCTGGAAGTGGGTCCTCCTGTGCCATTGGAACCTCCCCAGCTGATGCCATGTGAAGCAGAGATGGCTGTTTCCCACCACACGCCTTCCCTGCGCAAAACGCTTGTTGAGGATTTTGCTGTTTAAACCACCGCGGTTCAGGGCAATCTGTTACCCAGTAGCAGTGGAGCAGGCAATGGAATGATTTACATACTTTCCCCTCTGCTCTCAGCATCCTCATCTTCTGCTCATTCCTGAGTTCTCTGCAGTCTGGGTTTATGTTCCAATCATTCAAATAGGCCATGAAGGATTGCCTTATGGTCAGATCCTTAACCATTTTCCTAGCTGTCCTCCTTTTAAAAGATTCTGCAGCTTCTGACATGGTTGGCGCTTCCCTCGCTCATACAACCCATCAACAAATATGCTTTGAGCACCTACTGTGTGCCAAACACAATGACATATTCCTGGGGCTTAGAATATAGAAGCAGCAGACAAACTCCCGCCCTCAGAAAATCCTGAGTTCAGTAAAGGGGTTGGAGAAGCATACAGACAAACCCAATAGAGAGCTGAGCCCTGTTTGACAGGGTCCCTGGCAGCTGGGGGCCACAGAGAAATAATGCTTAGCTCAGTGGAGGTAAAGAGGGAGCAGGCAACTCCCTGGTGTGCAGCTAGAGCTGAGGGTGAGCCTGGACTCCATGGGGCAGATGGGGAGGGGAGTGGGGATTTGGAGGAAGGGCTCTTCCTCAGAGGCGTAAAGAACTGCAAACAGACCTTCCCCCAGCTTCCTCTACACTGGCCGCTCCTGGTTTTCCATCTGACTCCCTGACTGGCACTCTCCTGCTCCTTGCCGGCTTTTCCATGGCCCTGTCTTTGGGTCCATCTGATCGACACTCTCCCCTTTGGTTGGCACCAGAACATCCGGCTTCCCTAGCTATATCTGAGGCATCAAACTCTCCCTGACAGGCAGCCATCAATTCCAGTTTCTTGGGCATTTAAAGCAAGACTTCTATGATCCCTTAAGATAAACCAATTGCATGATATATCTTTCCTCCAGCTCAGCAATTTTTAATTTCCTACTTTGTTTATAGAGCTGTCATTGCATCAGTCACGCAGACATGCGGCCATGATTCTCTAATGACACCGTACCCACCCTGCCGCTTGCCACCCTCCCCACATGGGCCATGTCTTCCTGCTCTGAAGTCAGCAAGTCTCATAGTCTCCTCCTCTGCTGTGCTGCCCAGAGCCTGCACTGAGGCTTACCATAGCAGCCCTTCTCAATCCCTCCCAGTTCAGGAACACTGCTGTCACCTCCGAATGTAACCTCCTACGTCTGGCATCCCCAATCCATCATTGCCCAACTTTGATAAACCTGCAGTGTCTCTTTGGTGCCTGGGGAGTGAGGCATCCAAGACCCTCTAAGCCTGCTTTTCATGCTCACGTCTTTCTCTCCTTCAGGAGGTATCTGGTTTTCCTGTCGCGGAATCAGTGAAGATCCTAGAAGAGAAGGTTGGTGCATTGGAATTGTTATACGCTGGGAGAAAAGAACCTTAATTTTTGGATTGGCTCTGCCAGTAATTACCCTATGACCACAGGCAAGTTACTGAAAATCACTGAGCCAGGTGTTCCGTTATCTAAAGCAGAAGTCAGCACACTATGGCCCATGGGGCAAATCCAGCCCACTGCCTAGTTTTGTAAACAGTTTTATTGGAGTGTAGCCATGTCCATTCATTTACATTTTGTACATGGCTGCTTTGGCCAGACAACAGCAGAGCTGAGTGGTTGTGACAGAGACTGTCTGTCCCACAAAGGCTAAAATACTTTTATCTGGCCCTTTACAGAACAACTTTCTCAACTCCTGATCTGTAGAATGATCTCTGATGCTCTGTAAGCTTTCACATTTTATGATTGTAACTAAGTATATTTGTAATTTTTTAAAATTGTGTGTATATGAACACCAATAAAAAAATAAGTTGTTCAGTCCTTTGTATATTGCCATTTCCATGCTAAAGGAGATCAGACAGATCACTTCACCTTTGAGTCTCAATACCCTCATATTTTAAATGATGCACCTACCTCCTAGGCTTGTTAAGGGATTTGAACGTAGAAATACTTACAGAACCAGCCAGCCTCATCCCTGGCACGTGGTACCTACTCAATGCATTTTACTTTTCCTTCTCTGAAATTTCTCAGTCATTATGTCATAATGCGTAAGTAGAGAAGACACAAAATTTCTTTCTTATTTAACAGATCTTGAGATGAACTCCTGCCACCTCAACATCAATATTCTGTGGCCAGATTTGGCTTTCACATCTACATAAATACATTTAATTTCTTTGCATTTACCCTCCTCTTTTCTCCTCCCATTACCATGTCTTTCCATGCATGAAGTAGGCAAATGCAATCTGCTTTCATAATTAAAAGCTCTATAAAGGGTCAGGTCACTTGGGGCAGGTGCTGCTCTGGAGTGTGTAGAACGATAATCATCTTGAGATGCATCAGTAGGACCAGCACTCTGTTGTAAAAGGAAAACAGCATCTTAGCTTATTCCTAGCTTATCTGATCATCTTTGTTTGCTTCCAGTGAGATTCTGGAGAGAGAATCTTCCCACCACATTTTAGGAGGCAGCAATAAACTTAAGATAAAGAGGTCATTCCAATGAATAGATGAGGCATCCATGAAAATGTGCTGCTCACGTCATTCATATTGGGGAGAAATAGTTGAATGGCAGCCTCAGCTGCTGCAGCTCTGATCCACCACATTTGTACTGAGGCCATGCCTTCCCAGGGCTGCTCACAGCCATTCATACCGCTTCTGAAATTTGGGATGCCTCCAATGGGCAACATTGGCTGGAAGGCTCCCTCTGGCTCTGTAAAACTTTCAGAGATGGTGCTACAGTCTGAAATCCCTCCTCCCTAATCTCTTCCCTTCTCCTTCTCTTCATAGATATCACCCCTGTATCAAGTCAGAAGGCTCTCCCTGCCCACGCCTGCTTCCTCCCCTTTACCCTTTACAGGTGTCTCCATCAACAAATATTTTGGTCCTGTTTTGGAGTCTGCTTCTCAAGAGAACCTGAATGGTCCGAGGAAACAGGTGATGAGATGGGGACTGGTGACTGCCCAAGGCACTGTCTGGCTGTTGAGGGGCGTGCTACCCTTAGTGGTACATGGGCACAGATAGTGCCTAGTATAATGTGGCAGGTCAGCTGCTGAATATTTCACTGGCGGTGACATGGAACAATAGCGTGGTGGAGGAGACCCTGCTTGCAAATGGGGTGTTTCGGGTATTGGAAAAATATGGTGTACATGATGTTTATAAGGATGGTGGATTGAATGGTTATGGCTAAGTTGTATTCATGCCCTACAGAGGGATAATGAAAAACTATTAAAAAACAGTTAGAGCGACATGTGGAGCCAGAGGAGCTCTTTCATAGCTTATAAAGAAGCTCTTATATCCTGCACTGGAACCACAGAGAGCTGAGGAGAAGATTCAGCATTTGAAGTCACAGAGCAACATTCGCACTTAAATGCTCAGCCACAGCAGGCCTGTTATGCTAAGATCAGGGCCTTGGATACAAAATCCTTGGTCCCTGAAACATGGAATGGGGATATGTAGGCAGATGCCCTGAGGATGCTGGCTCTGCAGAACCTCCTGAAGCCTCAAAGCTTAGGAATGGCCTACTAGTTCCTAATATGAGCTAACACTTCCACTGGGCTGGCTGGTGCCACAGGAACCTCTTCCCCATAAGTCCCCTCCCACCTTGGCAGAGGCCCCACCTCCCTCCCCTGCTGCCAGATCCATAACTAGGGTTAAATTCTGACACAAGTTAGCTAGAGATATGCTCAGTCTGATAGAGGAGGAAGAAGATTATATGCCAAGGGAGGTATGAGAATTAGCCAGTGCCAACCAGCAGGAACTGGATGGATACCACTGTGGATTGGGCTTGGAGTATGCTTCCTCATGGCGACAGAATCTAAGAATCGATAGGTAAGAAGTTTTGAATTGGGGGCACTTTTTCAGGACTTGGAATTTAACATCTTGGCAAAGACCCCAGGGAAATAAGGCAAATTCACTACTAAATTGGCCCAAGTTGACAGAGTGGAAATGCCTGAGTTGCCCCGGCAGATGGTAGAGGGGCAATAAATAAAGGGGATGAAGGAAGTAGGCATGCTGAATCAATATAATATGTAAGGCCACAAGACCCAGCAAAGAATTACATTCCACAGAGGGGATTAGAGGGTATACCATGGCCATCAGGGATGAACTCCTGAGAGCTTCACTGGGACATGCAATGGTGGCTTCCCTTCATAGGCCAGGGCTGAGAGTAGGGCAGGTGATCTCAGAGCTGGGATTGTTAATATTGCAGGAGTTATGAGGATGTGGAGTAAGGGAGGCAGGTGGTAGCATTTACTTACAGAAGCAAAAAGAATGCAATCACTATTAAGTGTGAAGGCCAAAGTGGCAACTATGGGAGCTTAATCTGCAGTCGTGGGGGTGGTTAACAGGAACACAGAATTCCTTGGCAGGGGTAGGGGGGAATGGATGGGCAGCCAACAAGAACGTGTTAACATCCATAAGCAAATAACATCAACAAAGCAAGAATGGAGGAGCAGATGGAGGCCGTCCCTCCCATTCAAAGTTAGGATCCCTTGCTCAGATCCAGGCCCTGAGGCCAATTTCTGGCCCAGAACCAATGCAACAAGGAGGTGGGTGAGTCCCCAGTAGGGAGAGCTTATTGATTCTCTAGCAAGTGTTTCCTATAATAGTTTCTCCAGTCCTTCCCCCAAGGCTCCCATAAATATTTATAGGGTGACTGTGCACTAGGGAAAAGGGAACGACCAGACATCCATGGATTACTGGGCACAGGTTCAAATTGTCCCCTGTTACAGTAGGGGCTTGTGAATTTGCATGGAGAAATGGGTCTGTGTGGCACCAGGGATGTGCTTTGGTGGCCATGGAGTCCCTTTGCTCAGGTCTCCCTCCAGAAGCACCAGTTACAGGGGGAGTGGTTGGCCAACCTGTCACCCTTCCATAGCCATGAGGAATGCTGAAGCCATGCTTTCCTCTAGGTAACCCCAGCCAGTGACTGAACCAGATAAGGACACTGGTTCTGACTTATCTCTCCTGATGTGGGACTCTTCTGATGACTGCCACTGGCTCAGGAATTCAGACCACCATCTTGTGTCCTGAGCCTCTTCCTATTCTACCTCTTCTTCCCTCCCCTTGCACGGGTGTGCGGCCACCATCATGGTCTGACTACTGTTCCTGCCTACCCTTGATGCCTTACTTTTATCACTCATAATTTTTCCTGGTCAATCCCTTGCATGTGCAATTCTGTCTTGGTGTTTATCTCTCCAGGGACTTAAATGGACACACAGAGCAACCAGAAAAATGTAACTAGCAATCCTTTATTCAATCATTAATTCATTCAACAAATAATCAGTAACCCTCTTTATGTAAGGGACATTATCTAATGGTAAAGGTTAAACTAGAGTCTCTGTCCTTTCAGGAAAAATGACTAAATACATATTCTCTGATATAATCTGAGTGAAGGGCACACATAGTCATAGTGTCAGGGGTTTAGGGAAGAATAGATTCCACCCTTGCAGAAGTGAGAGAACACATGGCAATGTATAAGAAAGGGCCGGATACTTCTCAAGGGGGCGCTTTAGAAGACAAGTCACAAAATTATGAGCTTGGCAGTACTCTAAATGTGAAGACTCAAATTAAATATAACCACATTAAGAAATGTGTTAGGATTAAGGAGGATTTGGTTGGGTAAATTGCTTCAGGTCTCTAGAAATTTTCCTCATGGTGAGCAAGGATTTCAATTCAGGAAAAATCTGTTTAGCGAGCCTATTAAAGATTGGCATCCAACACCTGAATAAACAAAAATAAATGTAGAGATAACAAACCAAGGTGTGAAGAGAGGAGAGGCCTGTGGTGAATTTGCCACAGAGCAAATTATTGAAAATCCCAAGGGTGCCCAAATTCCTTATAATAGCAAAGTGAACCCATGGATGTATTGAATCTGTTATACACTTTATGGAAATAAGCCCATTTCATGAGACTAACATGGCCATTTGTAGTGCTTAAGACCATAATGTAAACCTTTGGGGGAGGCATGTCAAAAAAGTCCACAGTTGGGAAGCAGGTGATCTGCTTCATTGCTAGTTTTGAATGTAAGCACTGAGCCACCAGCAAATAGTTGTCTAGGATAATCATAGAAAATAGTTCATGCAAGGGACTACTTTTAAGCATCTCGTACTGGTTCATTGGTTTAGGTCTCAAGACTACCTTACAAGAAACATTACACAGATATCACCCCTTATTTGTATGGAGAGGGATTCTGGAGTAAGGAAAAACTTGGAGGTGGAAGATACAGGTCCCAGGTGTTCTGATGTCTGGTGTCATTACTGTATGTTTAGCTTACTGTTTTCACCATATGCATGCATACACATACTGTTTCCCTAGGAAATGCCTCTGTAATTTGCATTTAATGATCACTATTATGATGAATTCAGTCATCATTCTCTTAAAGATAAGGAGAAAGAAAAGGGGGAGATGAACCATGAGAGATTATGGACTCTGAGAAACAAACTGAGGGTTCTAGACGGGTGGAGGGTAGGGGGATGGGTTAGCTGGTGATGGGTATTAAAGAGGGCACGTTCTGCATGGAGCACTGGGTGTTATACGCAAACAATGAAATCATGGAACACTATATCAAAAACTAATGATGTAATGTATGGTCACTAACATAACATAATAAATAAAAAATTTTTAAAAAGGCTGTTTCATTTGTTTTCTTGTTTTGGTGTATAGATCCGTTTCATTACATGGTAACTTCCACTTAGAAAGGTCCACTGTGTACATTGATGCTTCTTACTTAAGCAGCACACTCAAACTAGCAAGTTAAAAATATAATTCTTATTAGGAGATTACCCCCCAAAGATCTACAGAAATCTGACCAAAGCCCTTGCAATTCCAAAGTGTTGTGCTCAGGACTTCACACTGTGTCGGTAAAGCCCTGTTCTCCCCAGCCACTAGCATGCAGGTAGGAGGAGTCCCAAGAGGAGGGGGAGCTCTGGCTCTCCTCCCCCAGGCAGAACATTGCAGGTTTCCACTCTGACTTCTGTCTGGATAGCTGCAGATCTCAGGTTTCCACTGCTCAACCACTCTCTGAGGCTCTCCCTGAGTGACATGCAGGCATTGTTCTGAAGTCCTGGAAATTGGTAGGGGCTGCTTGGTCCATCTGGAAGGGAGACAGCCTGCGCTTTGGGAATGTGAAAAGGAAACCATCGGTCTTCCCAGGCTGACAGTGTGTAGCTCTGCTGGCTTCCTGCTCCTGCAGTTTTCCTACCCCCTGTTGGGGAACGACACAGAGAACAGAATGGGAACCAGCAAGCCACTTTGTCTCACCAGTGTAATCTCGTGGAAATGGGACCTGAAAGCCCTTCTCTGTTTTCCTGAATCTCAGAGGCTGGTGATATCTGCTCTTTATTTTCCAAAGGGAGGCCACACAATGGCTATTGTCCCTTGGGAAAGCAAGTTGTTCCAATTTGAAACCAGAGTAAAGATCCTTCACAAATGCAATTTGTAACTGTTAAGAATGCACACCCCACCCTTGTAGGAGTGTGGATATGGAAGCAGACAAGCTCACAGCTGACAGCAGTGACAACAACAACAACAATAACTATAATGACAGAAGCTAATTTATTGAGCACTTAGGTTTGTTAGGCACTGTTCTGGGGACTTAGGCAACTGACTCAACCTAACCATTGGATCTTCACAATAGCACTGACAGATGGGAACTAAGAGTGCTTCCACTGGACAGAGCTGAAGCTGGGGCACAGAGATGTGGAGATGAGCAAGGTCACCAGGATGCAGCAAAGCCAGATGGCACCCAGGTCACTGGTTTCCATAACCCCTTTCCCCGATCACCACCTGACAATGCAAAAGACACTAGCACCAGGAGGTGTCCTTCCGATGATCTAATTCTATCCTCTCAGACAGATGGAATGTTATCCTTTTGTCCATTACCCTGTCATCCAGGCAGAATTTTCAGAAGTAAAAGCACTTTGGTTCTTGCCCCCTTTCACAACTGAGGAAACAGAGGTTCACAAAGTTTCTGTACTTTTCCAGAGTTCCAGAGATACAGGACAGAGCAGGAAACTGAAGCCTGGCTCAATGATCTCACTGTTTCTCTTTTGTCATGTATCTTCTCAAGTTCAGTGAGGTCCTGTCCATAACAGAGTTTTCTAAACTAACCTAATTTTTCACAGAGATCTATGAAATTCCAAAAATACAGGACAATGAGGAAATGGCAACAGTGCAATTGGCATTGCCTTAGCAGCTAAGGATTTATGTGACATTTAATTTCACCTCTGTCCTTCCAAGAAAATAAGCCACACTCTACAGATCCCACAGCATGGTTTAAACTTCTAAAAGTCCAAATTCTCGCCTGTTAGGGGTCTCCCTTTGGAAGAATTCTTTCCAGGATCAATTGGCTATACTCTGTCTGATTACAGCCCCAGTCATTTTGAATTGACAGCTTTACATGCTCCATACATGTAAATATGAAGAAATAAGGATAAAACACAAATCAAGTTCTCCTTTCTACCATCTCCCAGAAAAAAAAATAAAGTGTCAAGTGTCAATATTTTGCCTATCATTACTTTTTTTTTTTTTAAGAGAAAGACACAGCGAGAGAGGGAATACAAGCAGGGGGAGTGGGAGAGGGAGAAGCAGGCCTCCTGCGGAGCAGAGAGCCCAATGCGGGATTGGAACCCAGGACCCTGAGATCATGACCTGAGCCGAAGGCAGACGCTTAACAACTGAACCATCCAGGCACCCCTTCCCTTACTTTTTTTAAAGATTTTATTTTTTTTATTTGAAAGAGAGAGAGAGCAAGACAGAGCGAGCATAAGTGGGGGGGTAGGAGCAGAGCGAGAGGGAGAAGCAGACTCCCCACTGAGCAGGGATCCCAATGCAGGGATCCAGCCCAGAACCCTGCGATCATGACCTGAGCCGAAGGCAGATGCTTAACCAGCTGAGCCGCCCAAGCTCCCTTATCTAGTTACTTTTAAATGGGACTGGGATGGTGGGAGATAAAACATTCTTCTCACCCAAAGGACAAGCCTAGGTACCTCAATCTTGAAAAACGAATTACAATAGGAATACCAACATTTATTGAGCATTTTCTGTGTACCAGACAATGATCTGAGCAATTTACATGTACTAATTCTTTGAATTCTCACACTGATGCTGTCAGGTGTATAATTGTATGGTTCATAGCCATGGTCCTCAACAAGGGGCAACTTTGTCCTCCAGTGGACATCTGGCAATACCTAGAGACATTTTTGGTTGTCACAACTCAAGGTAGGGATGGCATCTACTAGGTAGATTCCAGGGATGCTGTTCAACATCCTACAAAGCATAGGACAGCTCCAACAACAAAAAATTATCCAGCCCAGAATGTCAACAGTACCAAGATTGAGAAGCCCTGCAATAAACTGAAGAAGAACTGGAAAATATGAGTAATCTAATTGAGATTCTAGCAACTGAATCTGTAACCAAAATCCTCCCCTGCTTCTCTTCCCAAATAAAAAGATAACAAAGTGCTACAGACTAGTTTCAGGAGAAATCCCTAATGCACAAATAAATACAATCTGACAATGTAGAATTTGTCTCAGAAATTCAAGGATCATTCAGCATCAGAAAAATCAGTTAATGCAGTATATCACATTAATAGATTACGAGAAAAAATACAATCTAAATAGATGCATAGAAATATTTGAAAAACTTCAGTACTCATATTTGAAAAATAAAATTTTAAAAATGTTAAGAACATAGGAAATTTTAAAAATTGACATTAAAATTTTAGCAAAGATTGTACATAATTATGACACTTAGAAGCATTTAAACTAATGGAACAAGAATGCTAGAAATCATCACTTATGCTTAGTACTGAAACTAAGTAGAAAAAATAAAAAATATGAATTTTAAAAATTGGAAATGACAGAATGGTATACAAAGAAAATTCAGGCAAAGCTACAAACTACTAAACTAATTAGATGGTGCATTAAGGTTATTGTAAACAAGATTGGCATATGAAAATAAGTGGCATTTATTATCCTCATAATAATTAATTAAATACTGTAATGAAAGAAACATTAGAACCATTCACTATAACAACAAATTATGAAATCCTCAGCAATAATTATAACAAAAATGTATAATACCTTTCTAGAAAAATTGGAAAACATTATTGAATGACATTAAAGAATATATTACTAAGTGGAAAGATATAAAATGTTCCTGGACATGAGATTAAATATCACAAATATGTCAATTCTCCCAGATTAATTATTAATTATTAATCCAATATAATTCTAACAGAGTTTTAAATGGAATTAAGCCATGACTATTATATATATGTAAACTCATAAGGTCAAAAGAGTCTAAATTAAGTTTGAAGCAAAGAACAAGATGGGAAGAAATGCCCAAGAGATATAAGACTTCTAAAGTCATAGTATTTAAAAAAAACTGGTATTTTTTGACAAATCAATGGAAAGAAATGAATACAGATCCCTAAAACAGCCCTATACCTGCATGATAATGTGATATATGATGTGGATGACAGAGTCAACAGATTGTGCTGGCAATGGGAGGAAGATAATTAAATCCCTATTTCACACCATACATGAAAATCAATACCAGGCATATTTTGAAAGGTCCAGCATTTTAATACTTTTAGAAAAAAATACAAAAGAAAACCTTTAAGACTTTGTGGTAGGAAAGGATTTATTTATTTTAAAAAAAACAAAATACAAATGATAGAATTTGCTCCTTTAAAATCAAGAGTTTAGAGGGGAGGAGCAAGATGGCGGAGAAGTAGGAGACCTAAATTTCATCTGGTCCCAGGAATTCAACTAGGTAGGGATCAAACCATTCTGAACACCTACAAACTCAACAGATCAAAGAAAAGAATAGCAGCAACTCTCTGAACAGAAAAGTGACCACTTTCTGGAAGGTAGGACGTGCGGAGAAGTGAATCTGAGGCGATATTTGGGAAGATAGACTGCGGGGGAGGGAGCCTCCGTTGGCCTCTTCTGGCAAGTGATAGAGCCCTGGAGCACAAAATCAGAACTTTTAGAAGTCGGCTCTGCTGAGGGACATCACTCCAGTGGCTAAGTGGGGAGTGGAACCCTCGCTGGGACAGTGTGGTCTCAGGACCCTCGGGGTCACAGAAAGACCGGGAGGCCTGAGTGTGGCAGAGCTCCCAGGTAACGGAGCAGGGAAGCCGGCTGCAGAGGCGGAGCCCAGATGCGGGCTCTCAGCTCGGGGTTGCCATAAACCGTGATCCACGGCACAGTCAGGCCACGGCTCCTCCAGCAGGGACCCAACAAGCGGCAGATCCGGGGAGACTCACCTTCTTCCCCGGGAGGAGCAGCGCAGGAGCGCACCGCAAGGATCTGCTGGGTTTGGAGACTCCACCTGGGGTCGGGTGCCAGAGATAGAAATGCGCAGTCACAGGCCGGGTGAGCACGGAGTGAAGCCGGAGACAGGGGAGATGGGAGTGACTGACGGCTTTTCTCTGGGGACTCACTGAGGAGCGGGGCCCTGAGTTCTCGGCTACTCGGGGGCAGAGAATGGGAGGCCGCCATTTTCACTCTCGGCCTCCAAAGCTGTACGGAAAGCTTGCAGGGAACAAAAGCTCCCGAGAGCAAACCCGAGCAGATGACTTAGCCCGGACCTGAAAGGGTGGGGCAATTCCTCCTCCCGCAAAGACATTTGGGAACCACGGCAACAGGCCCCTCCCCCGGAAGATCAGCAAGAACAGCCAGCCAAGACCAAATTTATCGATCAATGAGAACGGCAGAACTCCAGCACTAGGGGAATACATAGAATTCATGGCTTTTTTCCCATGATTCTTTAGTCTTGCAAAGTTAATTTTTTAAATTTTCTTCTTTTTTTTTTGGATTTTTTCTTTCCCTTTTTCAACAAACATCTTATCAATCCCTTCTGTAAAAGTCTTTTTTATATTTCATTTTTAGTCATATTCTATCCCTTCATGGTAGTTAACCTTATTTTTGGTACATATATAAGTTGTTCTCTCTTTAAAATTTTGGGATACAGTTTCTTCTTTTTTTTTTTTTTATTTTTTTAAGATTTTATTTATTTGACAGAGAGAGACACAGCGAGAGAGGGAACACAAGCAGGGGGAGTGGGAGAGAGAGAAGCAGGCTCCCCGTGGAGGAGAGACCCCAATGAGGGGCTCAATCCCAGGACCCTGGGATCATGACCTGAGCAGAAGGCAGATGCTTAACGACTGAGCCACCCAGGCACCCCTGAGATACAGTTTCTTCTAACAAACCAAAATATCCTAAATCTCTAGTGTATGGCTTTGTTCTAGTTTCCTGCCTGATCACATTCTCTCCTTTTATTTTTTTTTAATTCCTCTTCTTTCTTTTTTCAACCAACTTCTTATCAATTCCTTTTATAAAATCTTTTATAATTTTCATCTTTACAGTCATATTCCATCCCTTCATCATATTTACCCTTATTTTTGTATATATATATTTTTTTCTTTAAAATTTTGAGAGGCACTTTCTTCTAACAGACCAAAATACACCCAAAATCTAGTGTGTGGCACTGATCTATGCACCAGCCTGATCATATTTGATCATATGTACTTTTTAAAAATCTTTTTCGTTTTCTTTTTTCTTCTTTTTTCTTTCTTTTCCCCCAGTTTCAGGCCTCTTGTGATTTGTTTAGTGTATATTTCTCTGGGGTTGTTGTGACCCTGTTAGCATTTTGTTCTCTCATTCATCTATTGTCCTCTGGACAAAATGACAAGACAGAAAAAAATCACCTCAAAAAAAGAGAACAAGAGGCAGTACCGACTGCCAGGGACCTAATCAATACGGACATTAGTAAGATGTCAGAACTAGAGATCAGAATGACAATTTTAAGATAGTAGCTGGGCTTGAAAAAAGCATGGAGGATATTAGAGAAACCCTTTCTGGAGAAATAAAAGAACTAAAATCTAACCAAGTCAAAATCAAAAAGGCTATTAATGAGGTGCAATCAAAAATGGAGGCTCTAACTGCTAGGATAAATGAGGCAGAAAAGAGAATTAGTGATATAGAAGGCCAAATGATGGAAAATAAAGAAGCTGAGAAAAAGAGAGATAAACAACTACTGGATCACGAGGGCAGAATTCAAGAGATAAGCGATACCATAAGACGAAACAACATTAGAATAATTGGGATCCCAGAAGAAGAAGAGAGAGGGGGGCAGAAGGTATATTGGAGCAAATTATAGCAGAGAACTTCCCTAATTTGGGGAAGGAAACAGGCATCAAAATCCAGGAAACACAGAGAACCCTCCTCAAAATCAATAAAAATAGGTCAACACCCTGACATCTAATAGTAAAACTTACAAGTCTCAGATATAAAGAGAAAATCCTGAAAGCAGCTCAGGACAAGAGATCTGTAACCTACAATGGTAGAAACATTAGATTGGCAACAGACCTATCCACAGAGACCTGGCAGGCCAGAAAGGACTGGCACGATATATTCAGAGCACTAAACGAGAAAAATATGCAGCCAAGAACACTATATCCAGCTAGGCTGTCATTGAAAATAGGAGAGATAAAAAGCTTCCAGGACAAACAAAAACTAAAGGAATTTGCAAACACTAAGCCAACCCTACAAGAAATATTGAAAGGGGTCCTCTAAGCAAAGAGAGAGCCTAAAAGCAACATAGACCAGAAAGGAAAACAGACAATATACAGTAACAGTCACCTTACAGGCAATACAATGGCAATAAATTCATATCTTTCAATAGTTACCCTGAATGTAAATGGGCTAAATGCCCCAATCAAAAGACACAGGCTATCAGATTGGATTAAAAAAACAAAACCCATCAATATGTTGTCTGCAAGAGACTCATTTTAGACCCAAAGACTCCTCGAGATTGAAAGTGGGGGGGGGTGGAAAACAATTTACCATGCTAATGGACACCAAAAGAAAGCTAGGGTGGCAATCCTTACATCAGACAAATTAGATTTTAAACCAAAGACTATAATAAGAAATGAGGAACGACACTAGATCATACTTAAGTCTATCCAACAAGAAGATCTAACAATTATAAATATCTATGACCCTAACATGGGAGCAGCCAATTATATAAACCAATTAATAACAAAACCAAAAAAACACATCGACAACAATACAATAATAGTGGGGGACTTTAACACCCCCCTCACTGAAATGGACAGATCATCTAAGCAAAAGAACAACAAAGAAATAAAGACTTTAAATGACACACTGGACCAAATGGACTTCACAGATATATTCAGAACATTCCATCCCAAAGCAACAGAATACATATTCTTCTCTAGTGCCCATGGAACATTCTCCAGAATAGATCACATCCTAGGTTACAAATCAGGTCTCAACTGATACCAACAGATTAGGATCATTCCCTGCATATTTTCAGACCACAGTGCTTTGAAACTAGAACTCAAACACAAGAGGAAAGTCGGAAAGAACTCAAAAACACTGAGACTAAGGAGCATCTTACTAAAGAATGAAGGGCCAACCAGGAAATTAAAGAAGAATTAAAAAAAATTCATGGAAACCAATGAAAATGAAAACACAACTGTTCAAAATCTTTGGGATGCAGCAAAGGCAGTCCTAAGAAGAAATTATATAGCAATAGAAGCCTTTCTCAAGAAACAAGAAAGGTCTCATATAACCCTACACCTAAAGGAGCTGGAGAAAGAACAGCAAATAATGCCTAAATCCAGCAGGACAAGAGAAATAATAAAGATCAGAGCAGAAATCAATGAAATAGAAACCAAAAGAACTGTAGAACAGATCAATGAAACTAGGAGCTGGTTCTTTGGAAGAATTAACAAGACTGATAAACCCCTGGCCAGACTTATCAAAAAGAAAAGAGAAAGGACCCAAATCAACAAAATCATGAATGAAAGAGGAGAGATCACAACCAACACCAAAGAAATACAAACAATTATAAGAACTATTATGAGCAACTCTATGCTAGCAAATTAGATAATCTGGAAGAAATGGATGCATTCCTAGAGATGTATCAACTACCAAAACTGAACCAGGAAGAAATAGAAAACCTGAACAGACCTATAACCACTAAGGAAATTGAAGCAGCCATCAAAAATCTCCCAACAAACAAGAGCCCAGGGCCAGATGGCTTCCCAGGGGAATTCTACAAAACATTTTAAGAAGAATTAATACCTATTTTTCTGAAACTGTTCCAAAAAATAGAAATGGGAGGAAAACTTCCAAACTCGTTTTATGAGGTGACCATTACCTTGATCCCCAAACCAGACAAAGACCCCATCAAAAAGAAGAATTACAGACCAATATCCTTGATGAACATGGATGCAAAAATTCTCACCAAAATACTAGCCAATAGGATCCAACAGTACATTAAAAGGATTATTCACCATGACCAAGTGGGATTTATCCCTGGGTTGCAAGTTTGGTTCAACACCCACAAATCAATGTGATACAATACATTAATAAAAGAAAGAACAAGAACCATATTCTCATTAGATGCAGAAAAAGCATTTGACAAAGTACAGCATCCTTTTTTGATCAAAACTCTTCAGAGTATAAGGATAGAGGGCACATACCTCAATATCATAAAAGCCATCTATGAAAACCCCACAGTGAATATCATTCTCAATGGGGAAAAACTGAGGGCTTTCCCCCTAATGTCAGGAACACGGCAGGGATATCCACTATCACCACTGCTATTCAACATAGTATTAGAAGTCCTAACCACAGCAATCAGACAACAAAAAGAAATAAAAGGCATCTAAATTGGCAAAGAAGAAGTCAAACTCTCACTCTTTGCAGATGATATGATACTTTATGTGGGAAACCCAAAAGACTCCACCCCAAAACTGCTGGAACTCATAAAGGAATTCAGTAAATTGGCAAGATATAATATCAATGCACAGAAATCAGTGGCATTCCTATATCCCACCAACAAGATAGAAGAAAGAGAAATTAAGGAGTCGATCCCATTTACAATTGCACCCAAAACCATAAGATACCTAGGAATAAATCTAACCGAAGAGGCAAAGAATCTGTACTCAGAAAACTATAGAATACTCATGAAAGAAATTGAGGAAGACACAAAGAAATGGAAAAACGTTCCATGCTCATGGATTGGAAGAACAAATACTGTGAAGATGTCAATGCTACCTAGAGCAATCTACACATTAAATGTAATCCCTATCAAAATACCATCCACTTTTTTCAAAGAAATGGAACAAATAATCCTAAAATTTGTTTGGAATAAGAAAAGACCCTGAATAGCCAGAGGAATGTTGAAAAAGAAAAGCAAAGCTGGGGGTTTCACAATTCTGGACTTCAAACTCTATTACAAAGCTGTAATCATCAAGACAGTATGGTACTGGCACAAAAACAGACACATAGATCAATGAACAGAAGAGAGAGCCCAGAAATGGACCCTCAACTTTATGGTCAACTAATCTTCGACAAAGCAGGAAAGAATGTCCAATGGAAAAAAGACAGTCTCTTCAACAAATGGTGTTGGGAAAACTGGACAGCCACATGCAGAAGAATGAAACTGGACCATTTCCTTACACCACACACACAAATAGTCTCAAAATGGTTGAAAGACCTAAATGTGAAACGGGATTCCATCAAAATCCTAAAAGAGAACACAGGCAGCAACCTCTTCAACCTCAGCCACAGCAACTTCTTCCTAGAAACATCACCAAAGGCAAGGGAAGCAAGGATAAAAATGAACTATTGGGACCTCATCAAGATAAAAAGCTTTTGCACAGCAAAAGAAACAGTCAACAAAACAAAAAGACAACCAACAGAATGGGAGATATTTGCAAATGACATATCAGGTAAAGGGCTAGTATCCAAAATCTATAAAGAACTTATCAAACTCAACACCCAAAGAACAAATGATCCAGTCAAGAAATGGGCAGAAGACATGAACAGACATTTTTCCAAAGAAGACATCCAAATGGCCAACAGACACATGAAAAAGTGCTCAACATCGCTCGGCATCAGGGAAATCCAAATCAAAACCTCAATGAGATACCACCTCACACCAGTGAGAATGGCTAAAATTAACAAGTCAGGAAATGACAGATGTTGGCAGGGATGTGAAGAAAGGGGAACCCTCTTATACTGTTTTGGGAATGCAAACTGGTGCAGCCACTCTGGAAAACAGTATGGAGTTTCCTCAAAAAGTTGAAAATGGAGCTGCCCTACGACCCAGAAATTGCACTACTGGGTATTTACCCTAAAGATACAAATGTAGTGGTCTGAAGGGGTATGTGCACCCCGATGTTTATAGCAGCAATGTCCACAATAGCCAAACTATGGAAAGAGCCAAGATGTCCATTGACAGATGAATGCATAAAGAAAATGTGGTGTGTATATATATATATATGTAATGGAATATTATGCAGCCATCAAAAGGAATAAAATCTTGCCATTTGCAATGACGTGGATGGAACTGGAGGATATTTATGCTGAGCGAAATAAGTCAATCAGAGAAAGACATGTATCATATGACCTCACTGATATGAGGAATTCTTAATCTCAGGAAACAAACTGAGGGTTGCTGGAATGGTGGGGGGTGGGAGGGATGGGGTGGCTAGGTGATGGACATTGGGGATGGTATGTGCTATGGTGAGTGCTGTGAATTGTGTAAGACTGATGAATCACAGACCTGTACCTCTGAAACAAATAATACATTATATGGTAAAAAAAAAAAAAAGAAGAAGATAGTAGGAAGGGAAAAATGAAGGGGGGGTGCATATTTTAGGGGGAGACGAACCATGAGAGACTATGGACTCTGAGAAACAAACTGAGGGTTCTAGAGGGGAGGGGGTGGGGGGATGTGTTAACCTGGTGATGGGTATTAAAGAGGGCACATACTGAATGGAGCACTGGGTGTTATACGCAAACAATGAATCATGGAACACTACATCAAACACTAATGATGTAATGCATGGTGATTAACATAACATAATAAAATTTAAAAAATGTAAAAACAATAAAAATACATATACAAAGTCAAAAAAATAAAAATAAATAAAATCAAGAGTTTCAGTTTAATAAAAGACTGAGGGAAGAAATTGACCATACGTGTAACTATCCCAATTGATTAGTTTCCTGCACTTAAGAAAAACTCATACAAATCCATTAAAAAATTATTTTAAAAAACTAATGGAAAATGGGCACAAGATAAATAGACAGTATATTGAAAAGACACCTGAATAGTCAGTAAGTAAACATGAAAAAGATGTTTTAACCTTTCTACTAATTGGAAAAATGGAAGTCAAAACCACACCAAGAAACCACTTCACATACATACCAAATTAGCAGAAATTTACAAAATTCTGGTAATATTCAATCTTATCAAGAATGCTGGAGTGTGGGAAGAATCACACACTGCTTAGAGAACAGTGGACGCATGGAGCTGGCTTTGAAAGCATTGTGGTAACATCCAGTGAAGTTGCAGATATGGATACAATTGACCCAACAAGTGTGTAAACAATCTTTTGACTCTGTGCACAAGGTGACACAGAGAACCTTGAAATAGAAAAAGCTGATTGCATAGGTGAGAAAGATTTACAAGCCAGGAAGTGAATAGAGGTCTACCATCCATGAGGAGCAAGACCTTGGGGGAAATAGGGACCTCAGAGGGCACCAGGGGCCATTCTTAAAAGGAGGCTGGGCCCTGAGCATCAGGTTTCCAGCCTCAAGAAAGATCTTATGTGGCCAGGCTTGGCACAGAAGCAGCAGAGACATAACTGGAAAAGAAGATCAGGTGTTGGACAATGAACATAATGATAGTGACCTTTGTAGATCAAAGACCCAAAGGCACAGAGATATTTTCCCATTATCTACTTCCCTATAGAACTAGTGGGGAAGCTCATGTTGTCCAGTGAGGGGCTGACCAGAATGACTATCATTGCCTCTTATACCAGCCTGGCTGGGAGGTGATTAGTATCAGATTTCATTTGATTTTAGGGGGGAAAAAAAAAGTAATGGGTCACTTTTTGCAAACCTGAGTTTGAGAGTGGCATGCATACCAGCTGTAGACTTGTCCACTATTTGACGCTTATCCATGGGACTCCTGATGAATTTTTAGTCTGGAAGCTTGGATTAGAAATTTGGGTCTTTGGCAATCTTTCCTCTGTGTTCCCTCCATTAGAGTAATTATCATGTTGTGCATAATTATTGACATAATTTTTATCTCCTCAGTCCTAGGATCTAGCATGCCTGGCATCTAATGGCCACTCTGGAAATGAAAATGACTTCCTTCTGAAAGTTTTGAAGTCATATCACTCATGTGCCTCCTATTTTACCAGCGGGCAAGACTGGGTTTCATGCAGGACAATAATATTTAGAAATATTTTCTTGATTTTTTTTTAAAGATTTTTATTTATTTATTCGACAGAGAGGATAGCGAGAGCAGGAACACAAGCAGGGGGAGTGGGAGAGGGAGAAGCAGGCTCCCCGCTGAGCAGGGAGCCCGATGTGGGACTCGATCCCAGGACCCTGGGATCATGACCTGAGCCGAAGGCAAACGCTTAACGACTGAGCCACCCAGGCGCCCCCTTGATTTTTTTTTCCAGAAGCTCCAAACATCTTTCATTCCATCCTGCTACACACTGAAATCAGGTGTTCCTCTAACATCGTTCTTCCGGGCTCAGTGCTAAATACTGTCCCAATCAAAACAAAGTAGAATCCCCTCCCACCTTCAATGACCTAATCTTGAAATTAAAATCCCAGGGATCCTGTCAGAGTATTTAGCACCAGACCTTTTCCTCCTGCTGTTCCTCACAGGCTATTACGCTAATAAGCTTTATTATCTGTTCTATCACCACTGGTAGTTACACAGCACAGTGCCCATTGCCGAAGAAAAACATAATGATAGGAGAACAAGATAAACTTAATAAAGCATCCTTTGTTCTCCTGGTATATGTAGGATAATGAGCGATTTCTTTTTGTTTATTGACCACATAAAGAGCTTGATGTGACCCCTGTTCTCTCGGAGGCTGAGAGCTCATTACAAGAAGTCACTTCCAGCTAGAGGCAGGTGGCATTGGGGAGGCAAAGACTGGACACATCAGGTGTTTTCATATATATTCTCTCTCTGCCAGCAGCTCTCCCCACAGCCCTGTGAGGCAAGGTGGTGTTACTTCCCTTTAGGGTGAGAAGAAGTCTCAGAAGTGTACTAGCGACTTGCCCAAGGTCATTGAAAGGACCAAGGTTGACCATCAAAGAGAGCTGTCGGATGCATACCCAGCATCTCTTTTTTTTTTTTTTTAAGATTTTATTTATTTATTTGACAGAGAGAGAAAGACAGCAAGAGAGGGAACATAAGCAGGGGGAGTGGGAGAGGGAGAAGCAGGCTTCCCGCTGACCGGGGAGCCCGATGCAGGGCTCGATCCCAGGACTCTGGGATCGTGACCTGAGCCGAAGGCAGATGCTTAACGACTGAGCCACCCAGGCGCCCCCCACGCCCCAGCATCTCTTAAACATCAAAATTCATGGTCCTCTGTATCTTTATTCCAAATCCTTCTCAGCTTTCAACATAGATGCCACCTCCTCTAAGAAGCCTTCTAACAGCCCAGTGTGATTTCAGTGGGCACCAAATAGGTTGGCTTTGAAAGCCAGTGTTCCTGTACTCACCTGTCCTTCTCATGAGAGCACTCATCCTTAATTCTTCTAGTTTGAAATAATCTTTCTTCTTTGGGAGATCCATGGTACTTATCACAGAACTCTGTGAAGGTGTTGTTTTGGGGTTTTTTTAAGATTTTATTTGTTTATTTGACAGGAGAGAGAGAGACAGTGAGAGAGGGAACACAAGCAGGGGGAGTGGGAGAGGGAGAAGCAGGCTTCCCACTGAACAGGGAGCCCAACTCAGGGCTCCATCCCAGGACCCGGGGATCATGACTTTGAGCCGAAGGCAGATGCTTAATGACTGAGCCACCCAGGTGCCCCAAGGTGGTTTTGTTTTGCATGGAGTTGTAATGACATATAGATTTGACCTTCATCCCCACTAGAAGACCACACGTGTCATTTTGGTTTAGAACAGGGATTCCATGTGTTTTTAAACCACATCACACGTAAGCAAAACAAAAGACCTGAGGGGTCAACCATCTCATGGTTATGTTTCCAAAGGGAAGAGAATACCTAGTAACAATAAGGGATCACATATGGGAGTAGGAGGGTTACACAAACATTAGTCTTGTTAATAAAGTATTGATGCTTTTGATTTAAATTGTAAAATATATTAGGCCTACTCTGAGCCAGTCTCATTCTAAGAACTTTATAAATATTCAATCATTTGATCTTCCCCATAGTCCAATGAGGAACTCATTATCCCCATTTTACGGCTGAGAAAATGGAAGCACAGAAAGAGTAAGTAGTTTATTCAAGGTCACACAGTATAATTTGCCCAAGTGTTGGAACAAAGATTCAGACTCAGGCTATCTGATTCTTAACCAACGTGATTAAATTATGGGTCACAGATATTGCTGATAAAAATGTGCATCACTGTAGGGTTAACCAAATGACCCACAATAAACCCAAATTGATGATTATGCTGAACCCGCAGAATTTCTTTTTTTAAAGAGTTTATTCATTTATTTGAGAAAGAGAGAGCAGGAGCGGGCAGGCAGGGGGCAGAGGAAGAGGGAGAAGCACGCTCCCCGCTGAAGTGTACTAGTGACTCGCCGAAGGTCATTGAAAGGAACAAGATTGACCATCAAAGAGAGCTGTCGGATGCATACCCAGCATCCGACAAGGGCTCTATCCCGGGACCCTGAGATCATGATTCTGAGCCAAAGGCAGACACTTAACCAACTGAGACACCCAGGAGCCCCATGAACCCACAGAATTTCTAATGGAAAAAAAGGAAGAAATAGATATTTATTGAATATCTATTTTATACCCAGAAATTTAAAAAATGTATTGACATCATAAAAAATAAATTATTGTCCCCATATTACAGACTCATCCCTCAGGAACAAGGTTTACAGGGATTAAAAGATGTATCAGTGGCCCCACAGTTAGCATGAGAACTGTGACTCGAATCTGTGACTGAGTAAAGAGCTTTGTGTCTAGCATCATCATGAGAAGTGCAGTCTACTGCACACCATGGAAATGATGCCAGAGTGTTCATTAATTTCCCAAGGAAGAGCCAATGTCGTTGTTGGTTGCTTGCTACTAGTTACTATCATTACAAAAGTCACCAAGTCAATCTTAAAGAATATTTTTGGCACAGAATATTTTTTCCACTTTTAGCACAATTCGCCAATTTAGTGTGGTTCATATTATTGTGTGGTGCTTTGCAATGCTCTGAAGGCCATTTTTAACCCCCTATTAAGTTTCTTGGTCTTCTCTCCTACTTCTCATTTTGTGGAGAGACAGGCTGAGTTTGCAACAAAAGCACTGTGTAATTTTTTTTTCCTTCATAAGTTACTGAAAAGCCCACATTCATGACATTCTCTGCCTCCTCCTTTGTGATCAGTCCTGCTCTGCTCTGTTAATAATTAAAAAGATAGCGCTCCTCTCTTTCCTTTGCTTAGAATAATCAGAAAAGCAACTCTTCATCTTTTTTCCCATTTCCTTTCCTTGCCAGCCAAGTATTCTGAGCTGATCAAAAGTAGTTTATTCAAGTGTCAAAAGTGTTTCCAGGAGTGCTAAACTGCAGAAAATTCAATGTCGCACAGGTACAATATGTGTATAATTTATAGATAAACAGAATGAGGTTGACAGGTGCTTTTGATGAACACTGTGACAGTTGTAAATGCTCCCAGTTCAGGTATTCATGAGTTTATTCAAAGGCCAGTTTCTAGTGACCTGGTGCTGGCAAAGGATGGTGTTGCTTTTCCTTCTAATTCTGATATAAAATCACAGCAATGGGAACATTATTACATGAACACCAACAAAAACAAAGTAGAAAAATTCCCATGAAATAAACTCTTGTTGACTTGGAGGTTCATTTTCTTCTCCTTTTGTTTTTCAAAAGTAATTTGTTTGCAGCTGTCACCTCTCAGCTCTTTATATAAAATGTTCTACACGAGAAAATTTCAGAGGGGTAGTCCTACGTCATAAATGAGTATAAAAGAAATGCATTTTAACCTGGTGTTTCCTTCAGCCCAAATAAAACCACTTAAAAGTTTTTTCGAAAATTATATTCCACATCGAGAACATAAACATGAACATCCTCCTACCCCCGTATACACACAGCTGCATTTAGACACAACTGAACAGCTTGCTGAAGTCTGAGCTATCTAGAGCAAAATAATGTCATGCCTCAACATCTGGACATCAAACGCCTGTTTTTAGCTTTCTCCCTGACAGTATGCTACTGATAGGTGAGGACTGTATACCAAATGAAAACAGTTCAATCCTTGGCAGGAATAAGTAGTTAGAAAACGACCAAAGACCTAAGCGTTCAGCCCGCTATTAAGAATTCCTTAAAATTGGGGCGCCTGGGTGGCTCAGTCGTTAAGCGTCTGCCTTCGGCTCAGGTCAGGATCCCAGGGTCCTGGGATCGAGTCCCACATTGGGCTCCCTGCTCGGCGGGAAGCCTCCTTCTCCCTCTCCCACTCCCCCTGCTTGTGTTCCCTCTCTCGCTGTGTCTCTCTCTGTCAAATAAATAAATAAAATCTTTAAAAAAAAAAAAGAATTCCTTAAAATAAATGCAGTTAAACCTCTATTCGGTGCTTGAATCACTTCTATCATTTACTCATCATGTAGTCATTCCCATGTGATGGTCGGCGCTAAGAGATACACTATGCTTTCAAGGCTGCTCTGTTAGAGATGGCTTTCTTATGTTGACTCAATTTTATTTTCCCACAGTATAGCCATAATTCCCCTCCCCATGCATCCAAGCCAGCTTATTCCCCCAACCCTAAAAAATAAGTCAGACTTCACCTGTGTGTCAAGGCCTTTTCATAATGAGGACAGCTAATGTAAGCTGCCTGAATCTTTACTTTTCCAGCGTAGACATTTCTGGTTTCTTCAACTATTCTCATATTTTTCTTTCAAAATCCAGGTCAAAAGCCTTCCCTGAGTTCTCCAGGCAGAACTAGTCCTTTCTCCAAGATATTAATCTAGGATTTATCATATACCCATTCGCCACAGTTTGCATCGTTAGGAATACTTCCAGCCGCAAGTAGCAGAAAGTCCAAAGTATATTGCTTTAAACCCAGGGCTCTTTATTTACTTAAAAACCAACCAACCAACAAACCAAAAACTATGGAGGTGGGTAGGCTCGGAATGAATCTGACAACATAACCATACCATCAAGAACACACGGTGTTTCTAGCTCTCTTCTCTGCCTTTCACGACTTGTGAATTTTGTCTTACTCCTCTTTGCTTTATTTTTGCAAGATATTTTGGGATATCTTATCCACAGTCAAGGCAAAAAGCAGAAGAAAAGAACGATACCAGACTGTTATCTCTTTATTTCATCCCTTTTAAAATGAATCAAAATCCCACCCCCAAATTTAGGGGTGGGATTGAAAACTGAAATTAAAAATATATAAGAAGGATAATTCATGATGATTAAGTGTCATTTATCCCAGGAATGAAAGGTTGGTTTAACATTTGAAAATCAATTCATGTAATTCAACATATTAACAGACAAAAATAAGTAATTAAATTAGATCATCTCAATAAATGTAGAAAGATCATCTGACAAAATCCAACATCCACTAATGATAAAAATTCTTAGTTAAATTGGAATGAAAGTAATTTTCTTGATCTTCTAAGAGCATCCATAAAACAACCTGCAGCTAATAAATACTTAATGGCGAACAATTAAGTGTTTCTCCCCTAAGATGACGGACATAGCAAGAATGTGTTCTCTCCACGTTTTTGTTCATTGTACTGAAGGTTTTAGCCAAGATTTAAGAGAAGAAAAAGAAATGAAAGACATCCGGATTAAGTAGGTATATGTCAAATTGTCTTTTATTATTATTATTATTTTGCTTTAGTACTTTTTTTTTTCACTTGAATTCCAGTGTAGTTAACATGCAGTATGATACAAGTTTCAGGTGTACAATACAGTGATTCAACACTTCCATACATCATTTGGTACTCATCATGATAAGTACACTCTTAACCCCCATCACCTGTTTACTCCCTCCCCCCACCCACTTCCCCTCTGGTAACCACTAGTTTATTCTCTAGAGTTAAGTACAATTGTCTTGATTAGCAGGTCGTATGTGGAAAACACAACGAAACCTGCACCAAAGCTACTAGAAATAGCAAGTTTAGCAAGATTGTAGGATGAAAAAGAAAATAAAAACCCACCTGAAGATTTCCTGATTGTCCCTCGGCCACTCCTAGTTGAAAAGCAAGAAGAAAAAGTAATTATCTGGTCTAGACTGGGGACACTGTTCACTAAGAAAACTAGTTAAGAAGGAAGAAGGGGAGATTAGCTGCTGAATATGCAACAGATGGTTTGTCATATACTGGATTGTAAGTATTTTGTGAGTAGGAACAATCTTACTCATTTTGTATTTCCAGTTCATAGAAAGAACTCAATACTTGATGAGTGAATGACCAGAGCAAGGCACTGGAATGGATAAATAAATGAATGGCTGAACCCATCTTGTCACTAGCCCCTTGTCCATCCATTATACTCACCTTGTCCCTGTCTCTTTTGGAAAGGGGCACCAGAAAGAGCTCCGTAGATGTGGCCTTTATAAGCACAAAGTGAGATTGCCCCCTACGTGGTCCTGATGCCATTCTTCTGTGAGTACAACCAAGAAATGTGTGATTTTAGGTCCATCAACTTCATATTTTGATTATTATGTGCTTATTTACAGAGCAAATGCCTATTTCTATGTATGTATGTATATATGTATGTATCCATCCATCCATTTATCTATCATCTATCTATCTATCTATCTATCTATCTATCTATCTATCTATCTATCATCTACCTATTTTGCCAAATCCCACCCTACCGTTGGCTTCTCTTGACTCAGTTCATCCTGTCCATTTCACCCAACTTCACCACATTCCCAAAGAGGAACAGCATGCCTTCTGTGTCTTCCTGCAACTCATTCACAGCAATGTGGAGGAGGAAAGAGCTTGAAGGCCTCACAGACCCTTCTGTACTGGTTTCCTAAGTCTGCCCAAAGAACCACAAACACTGTGGCTAAGATAACAGATATTTATCCTCTCACAATTCTGGAGGCCAGAACTGAGATCAAGGTGTCAGCAAGGCTAGTCCCTTCTGAGGCTGTGAGACCAAATCCATGCCATGCCTCTCTCCTAGCTTTTAATGCTTTTGGTAGTCTTTAGCATTCTTCAGCTTATAGACACATCACCATGATCTCTCCCTTCACCTTCACATCTCCTTGTATATGTGTTCCCCTTGTACATATGTTAGTCTCCAACTTTGACCTTTTTTATAAGAGCTCATGTTAGATTAGGGCTCATTAAATTAGGGCTCACCTCAACAACCTCTCTTTAACTTGATTCCTCTTTAAGGACTCTGTCTCCAAATAAGGTGACAGTCTGAAGTACTGGGAGTTCAGGCTTCCACATTTGAATTTTAGGGGGGACACAATTCAACCCAAGGACCTTCCTTGTTGCAGTATGGTCCACTAGGCAGCACAAGTTCCCTCTTATTCCCAGTCTCCGACATGCATATGCATATGTGTGCACGGCAACATTATGTCACAGCTGACTGCCCAGCCCACGCGTTGCAGGGATTACAGGATGTGACGGGAAAGTGGCTTTTTGAGAAATGAGTTGCTGCATATTTCGTTTTTTTTTCAATATTGCCGTCTTGCCAGGAGCTGTTATAAAAATGTTCTGAGTCCTGAAATGGGAGGGGTGGATTGTCCAAACAACAGCCCAGTGCCATGGAAGCCTCCGAGCATGTATGTTGCCCATTTGGGCTGTTGGCATAGGTATAGCAGCATCAATCGAAGTATTTATTAAGGGCCCAGCTGTCCTGGCTGCCACACAAGATACTATGCAAACAACCGGAAACAGGAGCAGCTCTGCTCTCAAGGCTCAGATGGATAGGAGCTGACAGTTTCAGGCAGAGAATCCAGGTATCTCATGGTAAGGCAAGTGCAACACAGTAAGGCTTACCAAGCGTGTCCTCCTGCCCTTAATCCAAAGTACACCCTACGTGACAGGCAGGGCAAGAAATGCTATGTGGCTGGGCGCCTGGGTGGCTCAGATGGTTAAGCGTCTGCCTTTGGCTCAGGTCATGATCCCAGGGTCCTGGGATCGAGTCCCGCATCGGGTTCCCTGCTCAGCGGGAAGCCTGCTTCTCCCTCTGTTTCTCTCTGTCTCTCATGAATAAATAAATAAAATCTTTAAAAAAAAAAATGCTATGTGGCTTTTACAATAGAGTTCACGAGGCCCCCTCGAGTTTCCCCAGCTTGTGAGTAGCAGAGACAATGCAAATCCAGGTCTTTGGAGTCCTCCAGCTCCTCTTCTTTCTATTCTACCCAGGTGCTTTTGCTACAAGCTTTGAACCTAAGCCTTTTCTATAAACATGCATCTAAGACGCAAATCCTACAATGTCAGAATTTCAGATCTGAAAGTCCCTAGGAGTGCTCGCTTCAGCAGCACATATACTGAAAGTCACTAGGAGCCTGAATATAACACCGCACCCCCCTTTTTTTCTTCAATGTATGAGGGACCTGAGCTTCCTTGAAATGTCCAGTGAGTGTTCAGCGCAGTACGTTCTTGGCAAATCTATGCCTAAAACCCAAGGGGGGACTGAGGATTCCAATGCATGTTATTTGCATATGAATTGAGAATACCATGGGGCTAGATCTCTCATTTTGGTTTCCTTTTTCCTACTCAAACTTCTCATTACCGCACCTTGCTTTTATGAGATAGCCTGAAGGATGGATTGCCCTCTGAAATAGGCAAATGCCCTGGATGGGGTGGGAAAATGGAGCTGTTCAGACACCGGGAATGGAGAGGGAGACACGATGAAGTCAGGCTGAGATTCTCACTTAAGGAATTGGCTTCATGCTCTCCAATTGTGGAAAATCAGTCCACGGTAAAACGAAGAGTCTGAACACAGTCTGCCCCTCACACAACAGAGCCATGAATGAATCTTAACCAGACACAACTTTGCAAGCTCTAATTGAAGCAGGGGAGAAGAATACCCAGGGAACAGGCATGTCAGAAAACTAAGATTCATAGTCTGAGGGGCAAGGTGTAAAAAACTCTGGAACGACTAAAATTAGATCTGCAGAGCATTGATACATGTTGAATTGAAACGGACTTTTTGTCATCCTTCATGGAAATGAACTGAGCTAAAATGAAATATCCCTGAAACTTCTCTTTCCATCTCCTTTACTTACAAAATGAAAAAAAAAGTCTTGCACACATGTGTGTGCATTCATTCCTTATAAATAGATCAGCAAGATGAATAAAATAATATTAATTTTTAATCAATAAATCACTATTTATTTTGAGTCACAAAGGTAATATAACAAGATTAAAACGATGCAGTTTCCTGACTTCAAGGAACTCTGAGTCTAAATAGCCAAACAGACAAGGACATAGTCATTAAAACACAATATAGAAAGGGGTATAAAAGATTTGCCTGGAAAGTATCATGGGGGCTGAAGAGTGGATCCTGCAATAGCTGATAAGGGAATGCTGATCAGGGAAGACTTACTGCAGGAGGTGACATTTCACAAGTAGAAATATAGGAAATATCATTCCAGAAAGAAGACATTGTGGAAGAATAAAATAATCAGGTGGAAGCATGAAATTGACAAAGACCTAGTAGAAATCAAGATGAAAGAAAAGACCCACATCCAAACCAAAGTAGGGTTGCTGGAAAACAAAGGAGAGGAAAAAAAAAAAAAAGAAAAATTGGTATTTCTTTCAAGTTAATTGGAACCTCCCTGCTATGGACCAAAGGTTTGTGTCCTGCAAACTTCATATGTTGAAGCTCTAAACCCCAACATCCTGGTATTTGGATGTGGGTCTTTTAGGAGGTGATCGGGTCATGAGAATGGAGTCTCTGTGTAAGGGATTACTGTCCCTCAAGAAGAGACATAGAGAGGTGATGTAGCAAGAAGATAGCCTTCTGTTTACCATCAGGAGGACCCCTCCAAGAGCCCAACAATGCTGGTCCCCTGATGTTGGATTTCCAGCCTCCACTGTTTAATTCACCCTGTCTGTGGCATTTCTCATGTGGTAGTCTGAGCTGACTAGCATTCCCATTCAGAAGGCCAAGAGTTCTTGGGCAGGGGTGGGGAGAATTTGTGTCTTTTTCTGGAATCCCTAAGCTAAATGTGACAAATAAATGTATTTTACAGAGAATAAATTCCAAGAGAAAGATAGATCTGCATAATAATAATAATAATTATAATGATGATGATGCAGCTCGCTGAGTAATATTAGTCAATTTTTTGGGTTGAAAATAGCATATTATTTATTATCGATTTTCTAAACTTAGCACAATGATGGGCAATGCTGTCAAAGGTGTTGCTGGAAATCAATATATTCAGTTATTGCTGATGATGTAAATTGTCAAACTGTTTTGGAAAGAAATATGGAGATGCATTATGAAGAAATATATATGCCATCATATCTCTTAAAGTAGCATCCCCACTTCTGAGAATTTAAATGAAGAAAATTATCTAAAAGCCAAAAGTATATATATTTAAAGATGTTTACTATGGCATCATGTATAATAGCCAGAAAAAAATACAGAAGCATCCAACAATGACACAGTTATAGCTACACTGCAGTATATTGACCAAATGTAACATAACCCACTGATTAAAATATCTACGGAAACATGAAAAGTTGAATTAATACCATGTTTAAACACACACAAACATATGTGTAGATTATTATTCCTTCTATGTAAAATTATGTGTGTGTAGCAATACAAATTAAAAGAGAACAGAGACAAATGAACATTATATATTATTGTGCTTGGAAGGCAGGATTTTTCTCATTATACTTAGAGTTGCATTAATGTTTTTATAATGATGTTTATGTAAAAAATAGCATTTAAAATGGCTATCATTTATTAAATGCCTATATTACGCTTAGCATGGCACATGCTTTATCTTTTTTAATTCTCACAACATCCTATAATGTTGGGATTATTACAATCCATTTTTTGATTAAATTTTAATTTTTTTCAAATTTATACATACATATATACTCTTACAAGACAAAGTATCATGACTATATTAAAAATAAAAGCAATCTCCTGCCCCTTCAACTCCAATTCCTTTTAATATCTTCAGCAGTTTTTTCTTATGATTCGCCCATATTCTCAAATCACATGACAATATTACCATTTTTTAAAAAATTCATCTATACCTTAACTCTAGAGAATAAACTGATGGTTGTCAGAGAGGAGGATGGTGGGGGGATGGGGACATAGGAGATGGGGTTTAGAGAGTACACTTATCATGATGAAAATAAAATGAAATAAAATAGAAAAATAAATCAATCAATTGGGATTAGGTACAAAAATAAATAAATAAATAAATAAAATTTCAGCTTCAGATATTATTTATTTATTAGGAGGCAGCTATTCTTTCAAAATGCATCCTTGAAGAAATAATAAAATTGATGAACTCTGAGCAAGACTCAACAAGAAAAAAAAGAGAAAACACAAATCACCGACATCAAGGATGAAAAGGGGAATATCAGACATATTTCACAGATATTAAAATTATAATAAGACAATATTTTAAGCAATTATATGACAATGTCCCTGAATATTTAGAGCAATGTACAAATTCATTGAAAAACAAAATTTACTAAAAACTGATGGAGAAAGAAATAGAAAATACCAGGTAGTATTTTATCTATTAAGGAATTAAATTCTTAATTAAAACCATTTCGCAAAGAAAACTCCAAGCCTGGATGACTTTGGTAGTGGAGTCTATCAGATGCTTTTGGAAGACATAATACCAGGATTTCTCACTGGTATTTCTCACCCTGGGTTTTTTTTTTTTTTTTTTTTCCCTAATAGACTTCCCACATGCTAATCTGCATCTCAGCATTTGCTTCAGCAAAACTGAAATATCCCAACCTGAAACATCCTCCAAAATATATGTACAAAAATTTTATGGAAGCTTTATTCATGATAGCTAAAATGTAAAACCAATACAAATCTTTATCAAAAAGAGAATAAACTCATTGTGTTACATTCATACAATGAAATATCACACAGCAGTGAAAAAGAGTTATGGATACATGCAAAAGTATAGATTAATTTTTAAAACTATATATTGAGGGGTGCCTGAGTGGTTCAGTTGGTTAAGCACCTGACTTTTGATCTCGGCTGGGGTCATGGTCTCAGAATCATGGGATTGAGCCCCACGTGGTGTTCTGTGCTCAGTGGGGAAGTGGAGAGTCTGCTGGAGATTCTCTCTCTCCCTCTTTCTCTGCCCCTCCCCCTGATGGCATGCACGCTGTCTCTCTCTCTTTCTCTCAGATAAATAAATAAATCTTAAAAAAAAAAAACCCTGTACATTGAGCCAAAGACACCAGACAAAAAAATACACAGTGTTCGATTCCATTTGTGTGTCATTTAAGAATAAGTAAAGTGCAGTCTATGGAAATCAAAGTCAAATGAATCCACCACCCTCTGGGTGTGGTTTCAGACTGGAGACTAGCATGAAGGACCTTTTGGGATAATGGAAATGCTCTATATCTGGATCAGTACCGTGGTTGCATAGGTATATACACACATGACATTGATCGAACCGCACTCAACAGATTTCTGTTTTACTGAATGTACATCAACCTCAATTTAAACAAAAGCATTCCATAGTAAGAATGATAAATTTTCCTGAAGACTAGCCACCCCAAGGGAGATCATGTGCCTACATGTAGACAGTAAAACCAAGCTCTAACAGGAAAAAAAAAAGGTATGGGACCAGCAATGAAAATAAAACAGCACTTTTTTTTTTTTTAAAGATTTTATTTATTTATTTGCTAGAGAGAGAGAGTGAGAGTACAAGCAGGGGGAGTGGCAGGCAGAGGGAGAAGCAGGCTCCCCGCTGAGCAAGGAGCCCGATGTGGGACTCGATCCCGGGACTCCAGGATCATGACCTGAGCCGAAGGCAGTCGCTTAACCAACTGAGCCACCCAGGCGCCCTAAAACAGCACTTATAATAATAAAGCATTCAAAATGCAAAGTGAGTAAGAGAGATGACAATTCTGCCCAGAGATAAGGGAAGATCTTCAAAAGTGATGTTTTGGAGTTTGCCAGTTACAAATTAGTGGGAAGGTATTCCAGATACAGAAATCAGCCTTAAATTGCAGAAGATGAAGGGGAAACAGTAGAGTCTTGACAATTTACCCCCAAAGTTGGCTTCATCTGTAGGTAATGGGGACATAAGAGGTCTGGGGCCATGTCTGTGTTCCCATGCAGAGTGAAACCTTGAAAACTATAGGAAATTCTAGGGAGGATAGCACACGGCCCGAATCAGAGCGGAGTGCATGGCTACTGCAGAGAATACGGTGCAGAGAGATCTCCGCCCGAAGAAGCACCTGCCCATGGCTACTAGTCAGCAGTTCAAGGAGCAAGCACAAGAGGACGAAGCTCTCATCAAATCAGTGAACGTCCATACGGGTAGTTTTTTGAAGGATCTGTTCTCAGGTGTCCTTTCAGGACACGTGAAAAACTAGTCTTTGTTGCCTTCCAATAGCAACAGGCTAGGTAACTGGAGCCATCACTGACAGTGAATAACAAACAGCTGAAATTAGAATTTAAAAACTCATCAAAGAGCTAACGATTAGTGAGTACTGAATGACTGAGCCAAGTTCAAGCAAAGGCCTGGAACCCACAGGTGAGCCTAGCACCTGAGTTGCCTTTATACTGGGCCAGGTTGCTATGTTGGGAGATGCAACGAAGATGTCCATGGGTGGTTTTGGTGACCTTGAGAGCCTAGGAGGACTACAAAGATGCGTGCCTGCTAGGCCATCACTTACACTGCACTGGACGCAGATGAACGGTAACCTATCCTCACAATCGTGCAGGGAACAGAGCAGCAGAAAATTCAGTGCCTTGCAACAATAATGCATGGCTTGCTTTCCATTCTGCAGGTTGGTCAGGGCTGCTCTGCTTCCATCAGAGGTCACTGGGCTTGTTTCCAGGATGCAGATGAAGTCCGGGCTTGCCTCACACATCTGCTACCCTCCCTCAACCAGCTGCTGCCCACGGCAGGCTCTTTTCATGGAGAAAGTCTGTAGAACTAGCAGCACATGAGCACATCTGAGGCTTTGCTGCTACCTCGTGCATTCTGTTGGCCAAAGTAAGTCCCAGGCCGGGCCCAGGGTTGCGCCCTTGAGGGAAGGGAGGTGGGAGGTGAAATTTTCTGAACAATATTCTAGTCCACCCTAGATGGATGAACCACAGTGTGAAAGGTTTAGTTTTTAAAAACACACTTTGGGGGCGCCTGGGTGGCTCAGTTGGTTAAACGACTGCCTTCGGCTCAGGTCATGATCCTGGAGTCCCGGGATCGAGTCCCGCATCGGGCTCCCTGCTCGGCAGGGAGTCTGCTTCTCCCTCTGACCCTCCTCCCTCTCATGCTCTCTGTCTCTCATTCTCTCTGTCTCAAATAAATAAATAAAATCTTTAAAAAAAAAATAAATAAAAAAAAATAAATAAAAAAATAAATAAATAAAAACACACTTTGGAAGATAAGCTTGTAGAATATCTTCATGAGTCAGGGCAGAGAATAATTTCTTACACATGATGCCAAAAAAAAAAAAAAGATAGATAACACTAGTCACATTAAATCTAAGAATTTATCTTATTTAAAGATACCACTAATAAGTGAAAAAAAGTAAGCCACAGAAAGGAAGAAAATTGTCTTAACACATAACTGATGAAGCGCAATGTTAGCCTGGGAGACAGATTTGCACCATCTTTCTCCACCGGGCTCCGTTCCCATCGTGCGTCTGTAACTGTCCATGCTGGGTTGCTAGGTGTGAAGGAACACTTTGGAGATCACCACACATGCTTCCATATTACACAGAATAACCCTTGTGTTCTTGGGACCCACAAGAGATGAATGGTAACTTATTGCCCCAATCATGCAATTGATGTTAACCAGTTAGCATGCACGTTGATTCACAAAATCTGGGAGCTTCCCGGGTGTGATTTCTTTTTTTTTTTTTTTTAAGATTTTATTTATTTATTTGAGACAGAGAGAATGAGAGAGAGAGAGCACATGAGAGGGGGGAGGGTCAGAGGGAGAAGCAGGCTCCCTGCCGAGCAGGGAGCCCGATGCGGGACTCGATCCAGGGACTCCAGGATCATGACCTGAGCCGAAGGCAGTCACTTAACCAACTGAGCCACCCAGGCGCCCCGGGGTGTGATTTCAAACTGGCTCCCATACACACAGGGCAGGGAGAGATTGAAGAAAGAGGTGGCCCCTCCATGCTGTTGGGTGGGTGGCACGTGCAGTAAGCAAGGGGACTTTTATATGAGGTTTTTCTTGAGCAAGAAGAGTAATCTCCACACCCACCCACCAAATGTTAAAAGTTTATGTAGAAGCCTTAACTGGGTTCAGTCACATACCCAGTCCAGATAGCCTCAACACCATATCCTCATCTCAAGGCTGTGTCCTTGGAGCAGCTTCTGGGAGCAGGCAAGGCAAATAGAACACACGTTCCAAAGACACGGGAAGGGGGGAAGAGCCTCTGAGCACTCGGGTCCATCCTGTGGGTCAACTGTCGGTCACGTCTTCTTGGTGACCTCCTCCAACAGTATAATAGATGTTTATCTATAACACCAGCATACATACATTTTCTTGACATAGATTTATAGCTTTAAAAAAAAACCCATGTTCTTTTCTTTCCTGATAACATGGATCACTTCAACAAAAATCAGTTTTTCTTTGTAATTTTTCAAACAAAATGATAAACAGAAATATTGTTAATATGTCCTGTTCCATATAGATTTTTTTATGGAAAAATGCCCTGCCTTTCTTTTCCCCCTTCAGATACTTCTTTTTACGCCCCTACTGGCCCTTCCTCCACACCTCCAAAAACTCATCCAAGTCCATGTACTTAATGTGAAGAGCCCATGCCTTAGCATTAGATGGGGCTGTTTTTCAGTCAAGGTTCTGCTACTTATTGGCTGTGACCCTGCCAGTAAATTACATTCTGAGCTTCAGCTTCCTCAAATATGAAGGTGAGAGAAGAGTATGGTCTCCCTCATAAGGCTATGTGCATATCAAATGAGAACATCCCCATACTGCACTTGTCATGGGAGTGTCCACATAACGAACACTCCAGAAATATCGTCCCCTCCTCCTCCTATTACTAGAGCACTGATAGTACTCTGTGCCTGCACCTCTCTGGAGAAATTCCTGCTCTCCTCCTCTTCCCCCAGCCTACAGAGTAAACAAGGACCCTGGGTTACCGGCATTCACGCCTCTGACCACTTCCTGGAGCTAATTCCACAGTTTAAAAAACTCATTCCTCTGCCACCCCTTTCCTTATAAGATAACTTTTAATACCACTTTTTTTTTTCCTTCTGGTATTTTTATAAAACCAAGACCAACCAATCTAGAGTCTGTTTTATTTATTATGGCCTGGATTAATCAAATGTTTCACTGGCCCTGGGACTCTATACCTACCCACTACTCCCAACAATGATTTTATAATTCTCTCTTTTTTTCTAAGTAGGCTCCCTGCCCAGCATGGAGTCCAACTCGGAGCTTGAATTCACGACCCTCAGATCAAGAACTGAGCTGAGATCAAGAGTTGGCCACTTAACTGACTGAGCCATCCAGGTACCCCTATGATCTTTCTTAGCAAATCTTGCTAAGATCTAAGATTTCCTGAGATTCTTTGGAACCTCATTAATCATCTAAACAATCACCATTTGAAGGAAAAGTTAACCTAATTCTTTGTTTTGGATTTAGGGATTCCTCCAGGAACAAAAAGGTGAAGAACTTCAAAGCACCATGGGCAAGGATTTCGTAACAGCCAGCACAAAGGAATATAGGAATATATTGGACCAAAGTGGTCACAATCTTATTTTGGGGGTATAGTACTTTCTATTTAAAGCAAGAGAAAAAAAATAGTAATCAGCAGTTTGACTTGGATTTCATTTGCTCTTGACAATTTTTAGCACAAAATAAATGTATTCTGACCAAAAATAAGTGTCATTCAGATATTTGAAAACAGGCTTAGGACACACAGTTCTTTCAATAGGCTTCAAATGAAGCATCTGTGAATAATGGGAACAATCACAGTAGTTACATCAGGTCAGCTGGCTGGCCAGAGGCATAGAGCTTCTGTTGAAAGTTCATTTACTTGTACAGCAAATTATTTGCCATCCAGAAATGTGAGAAGCACTGGGGTCACCAAGAAAAATCAAACAATTTTTTTTTTCTCCAGAATCTCATATATCATCAACAGAAAATTATCACCCAATGTGCTACGTACAATATTAGACACATGTAGGAAGAGGGGCAACTAACCTAATCTGAGGGTGTTTGGAGATCTCTGAGTAGCTCACTTCAGAGAGGAATCTGAAAGCCTGGCAGAAGTAAGGAAGGATGTAAGAGATGTAAGAAATAAAGGATGGAAAGAGGAGGGGAAAGACAAGGAGAAACACAAGCCAAGTGTGGAAGAGAAAAGTGGTGTGCAATGGGGAAACTCAAGCTACTCAAGGTTCCTGAAGTTCAAGTGAACTGTATGAGGTTCGCAAAGGAAGCTGTCAAGATAGACTGAAGCCAGATCTTCATGGATCTTGAAGGGTTTCTTCAGACACTCAGATCACACCCCAAGTGCAGTGGGAGGTCTGGAATGATTCTATGACATAAAATCATAGTATTGATCACTGTTGGTTGATGAACCTACTATTCTTATTCATAATTCCCTTTGATTTCTGATGTTTTCAGATGATCATATATTTTTGATTAAAAAAAGAGTTTTAAAAAGGATTGCTTCCCCCAAACAAATTTTATTGACTCCCTACCTGAAAAATGAGGTGATTTCCATATCTTTCCTACCCTTTCTGCTTTATTTATAGGTGAAATCTTGTCTTGGATTTTTGACTGATATCCTTTCAAATGATCATTCTGCTTTTATATTACATATGCCATCTTTCTGGAAGTAATGATATTTGCATTTGTTCTGTCTCTATCTCTATAACAATTATTTAGGTGCTATTATAAGTAGAGGTGTATAACTTCTCAGGGAACGATTTGGCCATGTACCTTATCACCCTATGGGGGTGTGCAATGTAGCAGATGCTGGAGCTCCATCAATGATCTTGATGTTTATCCCACACCCAAGTATATTGCTCTGTTGGCATTTTCAAGGTCTTTATTTTTTTTTTCTTCTCTAACATTATCATCAGGTAGGTCATTATTTGACATTATTTGAGTAGGTCACATCTGCTCCCCAAAGAGGGTGGTATCATTCCTCAGCTGTTGCCTATCTTAAATGGTTTATTTTAATAAGTTTCACACATACACACAAAACTTGATTGTCTAAGAAATCAAGTGTTAGGTAGCATCCATCACTCCTGGAATGCAAATGTTCCCAATTTTTTGGTATCACTTTTTTAGAGAAGTATAAAACTGGTTGAGTTCATTTTTTTTTAGAGGGGTAGGTAATATTTAGTTATTTTTCCACTTTTTGGGGATGCTATCTTTTGAATTGAAGTTCAAGACTGTCTTTATATTTAGATATTTTGATATTATTTCCTGGTACTACATAAATTTTCTAATCCGCAGATTCAGTTTTCTTCAGTTCAGGAAATTTTTCTCCTCCTCCTCCCCATCCTCTCCTCCTCCTCCTTCTTCTGAATATTGCATGTTTCATTTGTTCTGGTGTATTTGTCAGGAATACAAAGGAAGAGGCCACATCTCATTTCAGAAAAAAAGGCTGCTAGTATCAGTCGCTAAGTAAGGGAGTTCTTCAAAAGCGCAGTCTCTGCGCAAAGCAGAGCTGGGACCTTCTCTATACATTGGGAACCAAAGGATGAGGGATTAGGGCACTCTAAGAAGTGGGGATGTTGGAGATCGGCTGGTATTTTGGCCATCGGATTGTGGCTGTACTGGTTGGCTTTCAGAAGTATAGTTACGGAAAGGAGTTGTCCCAAGTTTATTCACTCTGCACAGCATCCTTCTGACTGCTTTTGACTAACAAGTCCAGAACACCAAAGTCTTGTTTGCCATGTGACACCTCCACATGAGCTCAGTTGCCATTGTGTCTGATAGTGCAGCCCGTGAAGGGACACGTGGACTCTGCTTTCCTCTATGTAGTCCAAGCAGGGACTCTATATTGTACTCACACAGCATATGTATTTCTCTCTGCCTGTGAGTGCTTTTTTGTCTAAGTTTGAGCTCATGGCATACAGAGGTTGTGAAATCTAGTAATTTGCTAGATACTGACGTCTAGCGAAATCTCAGTCTACTAGCGTATGTGGTACATGGAACACGTCAGGACAGAGGTTCCCAAAGTGAATCTCTAATGGTGGAATTGTAGAGATCTCTAATGGTGGAAATTTAGAGACTTGGGGTCACTTTGAAGAGACGCTTCGCATGCTGAGTCCTTCCATCCTGAAGTTGCTCAGACGGCATCATTTAGGTATCTAGGTGTCCTCTAGTATTAAAATGTTTACTAGATGTGCGCTCATGACTATTGATGGGAAACAAAACCACAGAAGAAAGACCAATTCAAGTCACTTTGGTCTCTGACCTCACTTGTGTGTGGTCATCATTAAGTTCAGTTTTAGGACTTACCTTAATCTTTTAAATTACTTGTTATAACAGATCGTTGTTATTTTTTTTGTAGTTTCTGCCAAAAAAGTAGCATTTGTTTTTGTCTTCTGTAGCATAAATTTTATTCGACAATAATCTTAAGATAGGGTTCTTGTGAAAATATAATTTGTAAATTAAGCTAGAAATTCAATTAAATTTTTAAGTTAAATTATAATTAAGATGTAAGATTAGATTAGATTAAAATATAAAACTATTTTTGAGTGATCAGCAATAAAAGTATAAAGTCTGCTTTTGAAAAGTTACAAGAATAAAATTTCCAATATTTGTGATTATGTGTTAATAAAAATCCAATTTCCTTTATTATGAAGTTCATATTTTCATTATGTGTTTGGAGGTGCCTAAAGAACTCCCAGCAAACCAGTAACATTTTAACCAAGTCTGAAGGCTTAATGAGAATTTGCCATTGGATGGATATGAATGACAACAAATAAATGAATGTATTGGAGTTATGCAGCCTGTGACTCTCTCAGGAAAGCTAGCTCTCATTCCTTCCCTCCCTCCTTCTCTTCTTCTTCTCTTCTTCTTTCTCTCCTCCCACCTTCCCTCCCTTTTTCCCATCTTCCTTCTTTTCCTCCCTCCTCCCTCCTCCTCTCCCTCCTTCCCCTGTCTTCCTTCCTTCCCTCCCTCCTTCCCTCCCTCCCTCTCTCTCTCCTTTCCACCCTTCTCTTTCTTTCCTTCCTTCCTTCCTCCCTCCCTTCCTTTTCTTCCTCCTTGTTGAATTTCCAAGAAACTCCAAGTTCTTTGTGAGCAATTAATTACTCAGATTCCCCAATCCAACTGAAAGAAAACCAGACTTGACCCACTAACTCCATCTCTTGCCTTTTGCCAATTAGCTTTTATTCTCCCAATGCTTAAAATCTATTCAAATGTTATCACTGTGGTGAGTGATATGGGAGATTTTAATCACTGGGCAGTTAGGAGCATGAAGGAGCATCTCAGTTCTCCCACAGATTGATGATTCTGAACAAGAAAAGAGCATCAGGAAACCACTCCTCAAATGAATTGTTTTCCATTATGATTTTGTGTGGTTCAAACTAAAGAATGTGTTTGTGAAATACTTAATGGTAGGAAAGGTTAGGCTATAACATTTTAGAATTGGCAGGACATTTGGAGACCACCTAGAAAATAGTATTTCCAACTTTTTCCTGGAGAACAAAGGCCCAGTTTTGGAGGTGAGAATGTAAAACAGCAGGTGGAACTAGGGTGGCACCTTCATCTTATTTGGAATAGCCTTAACTCACTCTGGTAAATGTAATAAAGTCCTGTGGGAGGTGATAACTCATTGTGATTTGTATTTGCTTTTCTCTGATGATTGATGATGTCGAGCACCTTTGCATATCCTGTTGGCTATTTGTATGTCTTCTTTGGAAAAATGTCTATTCAGGTCCTTTGCACATTTTTTAATGGGGTTATTTGGGTTTTTTGCTATTAAGTTTAAGACTAGTAAAATAAGCTGAACACAGAAAGACAAATACTGCATGATGTCACTTATATGTGAAATCTAAAAAAACTCCAACATATAAAACCAGAGAGTAGAATGGTGGTTGCCACGGGTGGGAAATGGGGGGAATGGGGAGATTTGGTTAAAGGATACAAAATTCCAGGATGAATAAATTTTGGAGATCTAATGCACAGCATGGTGACTATAGTTAATAATACTGTATTGTATACTTCAAATTTGCTAAGAGAGTAGATGTTAAGTGCTCTCACCACACACACACAGATAAGAGGTAACTATGTGGGTGATGGCTATGTTAATTTTTGGTAATCATTTCATAATGTATACATATATCAGACTATCACATTGTCCACCTTAAATATACACAATTTTTATTTGTCAAGCAGATCTCAATCAAGGTGTAAAAAAAGCTCTGAAATGTTCTATTATTTTGGTTATGCATTTCACATCCAACAGGGTGGGGCAGAAGGAAAATAATGAATTGTTCCCACCCTGTCGCTTTATAGAGACAAGAAACAATGCTCAGAAAGGCAGGCTTGGGAGGGTTTGGAAGATGCAGGAGAGGCATGCTGAACTGTGTTGTGTGGCTTTGGGCACATTGCTTGAACTCTGGAAGTCTCCCTAGCCCTTCCCCCCAGCCCCATCTCCCTGGTTTAAAGGGGGAGGGTAAAGTTCCCACTCCACAACTCTTACAAGAATCCCCATGATATATGCGACAGTTCCTCAGGAAATTCAGACAATGAATGATTACAGAAAGCTCTCTGCAGACACTCACATGCATTTGATGCGATCAGTCAGTCATTCAATTTTTTCCCAGGATCTTTGCTTTTTTGCTAGCTCTCACCATCCCTGGGATTTTAAGGGGTGCGAAATAGGCCCTGCCCCAGGGCATGGGCTCCCCAGCTTCGCCCAGGAAGAAGGGTCTATCCCTCTTCCTTCATTCATCAAATGTCACCACAATTATCTGGCTGCTGGAAATAGCTCTGGCATTTTTTGAAGGTGACGATGCGTAGCTCTGAAGCACCTATCCAGTAGATTTTTGCTTCACTCTTTCAGCCTGCTCTTCTTTGAGACCTGCCTTAATTTACTCCAGAGCTAAGGTAAGAGTCATATTGCAGCTCTTTGTCCTGTTCTCAGTTCCCCTTCTAAAAACACAACCTCTTTTTCTTTGTTGATCCTTCAGTGAGTTCCAATGGGGCCGAGTAGGGATAAGCCCCTTCTGCTTCCCTCTGCAGCTAGGTGTCCACTCAGCCTGGTGTCTCTGACCCAACTAGTGTCTACAGCATCTTCCAATTTTCTGCCATCCACAGATTTCATTAAAGGGCTCTGCCCCTCTTCCCAGGCCATTAGTGAATAGCCAGTCGGAATAGGAGCGCAGCTCAAAGCCTCCTCCCAGTCCGACACCTGGCGGTCCTCTCTTTTTCATCTGCATGTCCTCAGTCACACTTCAATCTGTGGGTTCAGAAACAATTTCTGTCTGGGTGGGAGAGGGACTAGTGTTTGAATTCTTGCAGATATGCCTGGGAGTGTGGAAAAGGCAGGGGCTTTGGGTCCCTTCAAATGAACCCTAGGTCTGCCCCGATCTCACTGTGTGATTGCATCAGAGAACGATAAGGGCTCTGGAACTTTGAAAATGAAACTGGGGATACTGATGATCTCTTCCAAGAATTATTGTGAAGATTAAATTGCATGAGACAGTATATAAAGAACCTGACACAGGTCTGTTTCCTATCAGCGATTCAATAAAAGTTGATTCTTTCCTCCCAATCATTTATATTGAAGATTTGTGCCCAATGCTGCTTGGGGCCAGCCTGTATCCCTTGTCTTGGCTGCTTCATGGCATGCCATTCCAGCTTTCAAGGCCATTATCTGCATCTCCTTGTCCAAGTACTTTCCCGCACCATGGGAACTTATTTTGCTGCCCAAAGGGAAGGCAGACGGAGCAGGGAGGGAATGCCCCCCAGGCAGCTACTGTTAACCCAGGAACAAAGGAGTCAGAGCATAAACGATCTGGCCCCCACACCCCCAAGTTGGATAACTCTGAGGTGCCTCTTCCACACTGGCCCACACTGGTCACCAGCCTGATAACACACCCTTTATTATCTGACTTTTCTCCCGTGACCTAAGACAGCCTAAGATCACACAGACTAAGAAATAAACCTCATGCAGTGTGAGTGCTCCATTAAAACACATTTCCTCTTCCATACGTTTTCCTGTCCCAGGAAGTGTTCAAACTCAGGCCAGGCAACTACTTGGAGGGTTGGCACCTACGGGAGGATTTTACATTACTGGAAAGATTGGAAATAATGTTTAAGGTGTATGTTAATACATAAGAAAACATGACTGGCTTCTACACTGCACTACGAGAAATACTCAGAGTTCCTTGGTCATTATCAAAGTCGCAATTTGTACAAATATTGATTACCTTTTGATTGTCTATCTTAATTCCTGCCCAGCAGGGAATCATGCCCCAGTGTTAGTCTAACACAGGGAGAAGCAGGTGGCAGATAGTGGGTAAGGAATGAAGGGTGGAAAGCCAGAGGTGACAAGAGGGAACTGCAAGTTCGTGGAAGGGGCCTAAGACCCAGATGCCCACTCTGAGAACATGAGAGTGCAGTCATCATGGAAAGATGAAGACTTGGGCAGGAACCGTAGGACCAGAACCGGAAGAGGGTTGGGGATTTGTGAGGTGGCTCCAGGAGAATTAAAAGTGTTCCCAGCTTACTTTTCAGCACCGCCAAAGTTTACAAATTTTAAGAGCCACCAAATCTGAGTGCTAACTATGAGCTGGGCAGAGTGCAGGCTGGCCCTGTTGAAGGAGACTCAAGACACACAGCCTCATCGGGATTCAGCAAACAGGAAAATGGTCTTACAACCTGTCCACCACTCAGTGTGTGAGCCTCTGCCCCTGAACGCCATCAATTTCACACAGCTGCCTCTGCCTTTTGTCATAATGGCTTCACTGATGACTTAACTCCCTTCTCGACACAGGCATCACTTCTGTTCCTGTACCAGCTCATCCATTGTTGGATGACCTGGAGCAGAAAATAGGTTGCTTAATAAATAGTCTCAGCATTGGTACAAGACAGCCTATTTCTAGGTCAGCTGTACCTGGTGGGGAGGGAACAATGATCTTGTGGTTAAAAGGGAATGTGCTGCCCTATTAGGACTGTGTCCCTTAGATGTTTAATTAACCAGAGACCTGCGAGCACAACTCGGAGAGCATGCCCTGAAGATGAGAGAGAAATGGTGACACTGTAGGCAAGCCATAGGGGATAACCTTGGATGTTCTCTAAAGAGCTGGCCACACACAATGCTCCACAGAGAATGACTGATGTAGCATTTATAAGTACACAGAATTGGACTTTCTTACTGCTGTGGACCTTTTTGGCAGGGTCTGTTTAATCCACCAGGACATTCAATCACGTCCTTTTGAAAGTTCCCGTACCTCCACACTCCCTTTATCCAAGAAGATCACCTTCTCCAGTCCCTGACCAGGCGGCCAGCACCACATAGTAAGCGTCCTGGTGCCCTTGCGTGGGTCGGCAACTCCCCTTGACCTTGCTGTCCTGACCCTTCACACAGGCCCCTCCTATTTCCTGCTCTTGACACCTCCTCACTGTACCCTCTATAAAATCTGCTCTTTATTGAACGTCTCCTAGAAAATATTGAATACAGACAGGAACAGAGCATGTGAGCTCCTGAATAGACAGAAACAACTTTGAACCCCAGTTTTGCTGATCTTTTTTAACAGCATGACCTTGAGTAAGTTATTTCATCTTTCTTAGCTTCTTTAGTGATTCATCACCAAAATGGAGATTCACATAAGTGCTCAATAAATCTTTAGCTGTTATTACTATTATTGGCTCATACTTATATTCTATCATTATGCAATAATACTAAATATATAATGATAAATAATTTATTATAACTATACGCTTATATAAATATAGATATAAAATTATTTAAGCTGTAAAATTATAAATACTTATTATTTACTATTAACTGTTATTACTATTAATAACTACTGTTATGAGTATTTTAACTTACCACCATATTCACATCCATATTATTTTATGTAAATGCTCAGTCCTCTGAGGTAGATGTAATTATTCTCACTATACACATGGGGAAACTGAGTCTAGGAAGATTCAATAATTTCCTCATGGTGGTGCTGCTAGTAGTAACTGGTGGGGCAAGAATTGGAACACTTTGCTTCTAAATCGACTGTGTTTCTCATTCTCTTCTTTCTTTCCTCTCCTTTTTTTTCTTTTAAGTATGACCTTCCTCCTTTATATTCTCTCCCCCTATATCTCTCTCTCTCCCTCCCTCCTTCTCTCCCCTCATCTTAGGAATCCAAAGTTTCTAGACAGGTGCCCAGACACCTGACATTTATAAACAGGACTTGAAAGAATACATATTTTCTGCACTGGATTATACCGAAAAACACCATGGTTGAAATCAGAGTTTGGATCAGGGACTTCTCTGAATAATGAACAGTGACTGAGAGTCCAGGCCATGGGAGGTGATGAGAAACTTTGTAATATCTATCTGCCAAGTAAGGCCCCAGTCCAAAAACTATGACATGCCGTGAGCCCTCATTCATCCGGGTCAGGGATGAACCCTAACACAGTGGGCATTTGGGGCTAGAAGATTCTTTGTTGGGAAGAATGTCTTGTACATTGTACCATGTTAAGCAGCAGACCTGGTTTTTCCCCACTAGATGATAGCAGCAATTCTCCCAAGTCTTGACAAGCCACAGTATTTACAGACATTGCCAAATGTTCCCTGGAGGAAAAACTATCCCCAGTAGAGCATAACTGATCTGAGTCCATTGGAGGAAGACCACTTAGAAATAGTAAGAAAGTGATTTTGGATAGTAGAATCACTGGAGGGAGAGATACGAAAGTCTTGCGTCCTTGGCAAGCTTGTAGATTTCGGGATTGGAAGAATTTAGTTGGGTTCTAGCCTCGTCCCTTCCTGGTTGCACTTGATTTACATATGATTTAAATATTCAGTTTGTAACTCTGAGTCTGAGGATCCTCAGTGCGGAGATAGGGTAGAGACAAGTGTTTGTCTCCTACCAGATTCATATGTCAAGGCCCTAACCCTCAATGATGCATTGTGATGGTACTTAGAGGTGGTATTTTGGGAAGTGAATAAGAAGATGAGGTTATGAAGGTGGGGTCCTCATGATGTGATTAGTGTCCTTACAAGAAGGTCATCAGAAAACTTGCTCTCTTTCTCTACCACAGGAAGACATAGCTCAAAGAAGGCTGTCTGCCAGCCAGGAAGGAAGCTCTTTCCAGAACCCAACCCTGATGGCATGCTGATCATGGACTTCTAGCTTCCAGAACTGATATAAAATAAATTTCGGTTGTTAAGCACACAATGTATGGTATACACATAGACGTAATAACTTTGCTTACAGCTCAGGATTAATTGAAGTAAATCTGAGAAGTGTAAAGTGGCATATGATAATTTTTATTGATAGTTATTAGTTTCAAGAACGTTTCGGCAATTAACTGCTTGTGAAGTTTGGCAAGCATTGGTCCTACTAGACCTACTTTGCTGAAGAGGTGATATAATTATAATTAGCTCATTACTGGTATGCCACAGAAAGCTGTTAAAAACTTGAAATTAGTGTACACTTAATTGGTTAATTTATTTGTTTTACAATTAGCAAACAAGGCAGACTTGGGACGTGCCCTCATGCAGCTTACATTCAGGTGAGTATACACACTTGACTTACAAGATTTAATCAAGACAGATGAACAGAATAAAACCATAAATTATTTCATGACAGTTTTTAAGTGCTCTGTTGGAGAAGTCCAGGGTTCTATTACAGCACATACTTTATTAAATAGCATCAACATCCTTACTGATATCCAGTGTAAATGACTGAGTTGCTCAAGAAACCTTTCTTCATAAATGATATGCAAGTAAAACTTAGGTTAAGGAAAAGAATCATGATTTCATTAGTGTATTCCTGAAAATTGTTAAAGGCAAACTTTCACTTTTTATGTATACATATACGTTTATGAAAAAAGTCTACTACTCTTACGTATATATTACATATACATATATATTTTTATTTTTTTAAAGATTTATTTATTTGAGAGAGAGAGAGGGAGGGCGAGAAAGAAACTCCAGCAGACTCCCCGCTGAGCTTAGAGCCGGACACAGGACTCTATCTCATGATCCTGAGATCATGACCTGATCTGAAGCCAAGAGTCGGAGCCACCCAGGCACCCCACATATATTTTTTCAAATCAATTTTACTGACATATCTTTACATGTAATAAAATGTCCCCATTTTAAGTGTACAGTTTGATGAGGTATGAAAAAGTAGAATGAACAAGTCCTTGTTATGTTACTGCCAGACTATACCACACAGGCTGAGAATGGACTGAGAGTGCTCTGTGAGATGGTTTGGAGCCAAATAGAATACATGTCTTCAAAAGCATTGACTCACAAACATTTCTGAAGCTTCCGGCATGTGACAGGCATGGTGCAAGTTGGCGGAATACTTAACTCCTACACTGCAAGAGTTTCTGATTACAAAACCCTGCCCCATCCATCCTCTTACTCATTTATTATTTGTTTATCAAACAAGATGAACTATAAAGCAAATAGGAATTATTACACCCACTGAAGAAATAAGAAAACCAGGCAATAGAGAGGATCAATGATTCATTCACAATCAGCATGTAGTAATTTGGAGAACAAAGACTCACATGCAGGTTAGTCTCAGACGCCATGCAGTGACCTTTCATTGTGTGCATGGCACCACCTTCCATCAGCACATGCTTTCCTCAAGCATGCTAATGGGTGTGGAACAGAAATAGTTCCATTTCTTGTGTTCCAACAGATCAGTGCCTCTAGTTCCAACAGATCAGTGCCTTTGGTTACCGCTAAAGTCCATTTCTGACATTGTCTAGTTCAAGATCTTTCTAAACCATAAAATTAAAATTATCCCATGCTTCATCTCAATTCAATTTCATTCGAGGTAATAAAGTTACATGGAGTGTCCACTTCATACATATGCCAAAGCAAAAAAAAAAAAAAAAAAAAGTGGGATGCACTGGACTCTCTGAGCATCAACTGGCCACTCACTTTGGCAGAACATGTGATGTCTTAGAAGGTGAGATTATAATAGAAGGATGGATTGAGGCCATTTGAAGGATTAGTGATTCACGGTGCCTCAGTCTGCTTGGCCTGCTCTAACCAAATACCACAGACTGGGGGATTCAAACAACAGAAATTTATTGTCACAGCTCTGGAGGCCAGAAGTTCCAGCTCAAGGTCTGACAAGGCCAATTTCTGACAAGGTTTCTCTTCATGGCTTGCAACTGCCACCTTCTCACTATATCCCCACATGGCCTTTCTCGTACATGCACTTGGAGAGAGAAGGAGTGAGGTCTTTGGTGTCTCCTCTTATAAGGACACAAATCCTATTGCAAGGCACCACCTTTATAACTCCATTTAACCTTAATTACTTCCTTAGAGGCTCCATCTCATCCCCAAAGGACTTCAGTATATGAATGGGGGGGGGCACAAACATTTAGTCCCTAACATTCTGCTCCCCTAGCCCCCCACATTCATGTCTTTTTGCATGCAAAATGCATTCATTCCATCCCAAGGGCCCCAAAGTCTTAGCTGATTTCAGCACCAACTGCAAAGTCTAAATTTCAAAGTCTCTTCTCAATGTCACCTCAATCAGATGTGGGAGAGACTCAAGGTATGGTTCAGCCTGAGGCAAATTCCTCTCCAGCTGTGAACCTTGTAAAACCAGACAAGTTATGTACCTCCAAAATACAATGGTGAGGCAGGTATGGGATAGAGAGTCTCATTCTGAACAGGAGAAATAAGAAATAAGAGGTGAAGGGTCCCAAGCAAGTCTAAAACTTATCAAGACAAATTGTTAGACCTTAAGTCTCAATGCTCTGTACTTCGGACCCACTGAGGCAGCGGTCTCATGGGATGCAAGCTTTCAGTCCATAACACATTCAGTGGAAAGCCATTGAAAGCATTTATACTTGAGAATAACGTGTATAAAATGCAATTTCAGAAATATCAATTTGGCTTGAGAAAAATGGATAATTTGAATTTACAAAAAAGCAAAGCAAGCAACATAAATTAGAAAGGTATTGTGATAATCCATTTGCTTACTTTCCCCCCATTCATTCATTGTATATTTGCAGAACTCTGGTCATTTGCCATATGTCGCACTGATTGTTGAAAGTGCAATTACTAACTGGACAGACCAAACTCTGCTTTCAAGGAACTTATTTTCTAGCATGGAAAATGACCCGACTGCAGCGTGGCAGTGGGGTGAGTGGAGTGATAAATGGGAGACATGATTCAGAAGGATTATCAGCAAAGCAGGAATCTGTGTAGATGAGTGCTAAGCAGATGCAGGGAGTATGGGAGGTGTCCAATAAGGTCCATTTTGAGGACTGGACACTCTTTTTGTAATCCATTTAACATAAATATAGAAAGTTAATGGCAGTCACATTTTATTTGGGGCTGTTGGAAAGTTAGCAGACTCTGGTATCACTATACCAGGTGCTTCCAGCATGGCAAAATACCCTAAGGCAAGTCAAAGTAAATCAAGACCCTTCATTTATTCATTTGTCCAATAAATATTTACTAAACGCCACCCAAGTATCTGGTACTACTTTAGGTGCTGAAAATATAGAGGTGAACAAAATTTATCAAGTCTCTGTTTTTTGGAGCTAACATTAAATTGAAGAGACTGACATCAAACAAGTAAATAGGGATATGGTGCAGTTTCAGATTGGGCTCATGAGGCAGAAGAAAAACTCAAATTGGGTAAAGGCTCAGAAAGTGATGGAGAAAGTGCCACTTTAGAAAGCATGGTGGGGGAAGGACTCTCTAGAGAGAGGACATTTGAGAAGAGCCCTGAACAAAACTTTAAACTGAGTCACTTCAACCCTTATTGAATCCCAACAGAGCACAAAGCTTGGTGGGAGATCCTGGTAATAAGAGTAATAAATCAAGAAACAGAACAGAATTACCGCAGCCCACATAAGGCACAGTTTTTGGTGAATCTCATACTGAACTCTCTCTCTCTCTCAATTGCATGCTCTATTTTTCCCCCTAGAAATCATTTATCTCAGAACCATATAACGTGTAACTGCAGAAAAATGAGACTTTAGGAATAGAAGGGAATTTTCTGGGTAGGAACTATCCCCTACTATTCACAAACAATGATTGCCTCCATATGCGAAGTCTGTATCTTGTGATTGTCCAACCCATGTTTGATCTCTTTGCCCACTGGAAAACTCACCATGCTGAAAGCAGTCCATTATGCTGGTTAACTTCTACCCACCAACCATAGTCTGGCCTCTGGGGCCAAATTGGACAAATACATTCCTTCTTCTTCCACATGACAGCCCTCTAGATACTCATGTCCAGGTGAAGGATGCTTCAACTTCTCTGATATGTTGGTATAAAGTCACTCCCTATGCTGGTTTCCTTCCTCTGTACTACCCACACCCTTTGACTGCTCTCCCTTATTTTTTTGTTTGTTTGTTTTCTTTCTCTGGAACATTTATTGAGGGCAAGACTATGGGCCAGGGGCTTCATGAGACATGAAAATAACCAATATCAGTAATACATGGTCCTGCGTGCCTGGGTGGCTCAGTTGGTTGGGCGACTGCCTTCGGCTCGGGGCATGATCCTGGAGTCCCTGGATCGAGTCCCACATCGGGCTCCCCGCTCAGTGGGGAGTCTGCTTCTCCCTCTGACCCTCTCCCCTCTCATGCTCTCTCTCACTCTCTCTCTCTCAAATAAATAAATAAAATCTTAAAAAAAAAACCTGTTAAAATAATACACGGTCCTTTATTTTTAAGATTTACCACCCATCAGGAAAGAAAAGCTTTAAAAAAAAAAATCACACTGTGTATATGTTACTATGGAGAGAGGACTGTGAGCTCCAGCAGTAGGGGAAAAACCAGGGAAAGGATAGTCCGAGCTAATCAACATGTGGCCAGATCCCTGGGAGCTGTGAGAAAGAGCCATATGTGCACAGGTAGTCTCATGGGAAAATGCAAACACGTTCAAGGAGTTCCTCCTCAAAATTGAAGCTTAGTGTCCTTGAAGACTGTCCTGTAAAACATTTGGAAAACCAGGTATGGAGACGTTTCATGGTATCAAAGACCCTTTGAGCATCATGGGGACATCCAGATGACCACACAAAAGAAGACTGTCATTCCCTCTGTTTCAGAGACTAGAGATTGTAATTGTGTTTTCTGAGACAAGTTTAAATGGAATTAGTTTTTGTCTCTTTATCTGTCATATCACATGAATCTTTCTCCAGTTCAAAGTACTAGCCCCTTGGAAACATGGATTAGATTATGCTTCCCCCAGTACCTCACAAAGGTCATGGCAATATGTAAGTATAATAATTATAATAAAACATGTATGGCTTGGTAGAATTGGCAAAGCAACATCATATACAACATTTATTTTGGGGGGTAGCTATTTTTCCCATTTTACATGTTAATGGAGGTGATGGGGGTCCAGAAATATCGCATGGGTTGTCCCATGATACAAACACAATTGGTAGAGGTAGAATCCAGGCCTTTGGGCTCCAAAATGATGTAGTTCCCTCTAACATTCAGTTGTTACTTTCCTCAGAGAAAGTAAAGAAGTCAGATGGTAGTAAAAGACATAAAGGAAAACCATCTATTCCTCTCTGACCAACTAAGCTACCGGCCATTCTCCCCGCATTTATTACTCATCTCCAATCCACTTACGCTGCAGTTGTCAGGTTTTTGTAGAAAGGGTCTGGGAAGTGTGGGAGCAGGTATCAGCTCTTCAGAAGTTCACCGGTCTATCTCTGAGAAGAGCTCTTCCTCTGAATTCAGGTAGTGGGCATGCCTCGGCGAGCTTGGGTAAGAGGCATGGTCTCTCGCTTAGATTGCTTATGTCCATGGGGCATGGTTCTCTTTCATGCAACATCTTGTCAAGCAGTTGAGATAAAACACTAGTAACCCTAAGGTTACTGGATGCAAGTGCTTTTGTCTATTCATTTATTTAAGAAAAGCACAAGATGGAGAGAGAACTGACATTTAATGCCACCTAACAAGGGGGCTCTGTCATAATATTAACAACCAAAACTTCTGTAAAGCTTTAGTACATGATCAATACATAACTCTAATTCTTAAAATTAGTTTTTGTAATAGGTATTTTTGATCTCCATTTTATAGTTGAAAAAACTACCAGAGAAGGAAGGAAAATAATAAAATACTTGGAGTTCAGTTGCTATATGTTAGACATTCTAAGAGTTTTACATATATTAACTTATTTACTTTTCACAACAACCCCCTAAGATAGTTAACATTTTTTTTTTTCCTTCACAGGTAAGAATCAGTAGGAACCAAATACATTATGTAATTTGCTCCAAGTCACACAGATAGCAAATATGGTGTTGAGATAAGAAACCTGGCAACTCTGGCACCTGGGTGGCTCAGTCTGTTGAGCTTCTGTCTCTTGATTTCAGCTCAGGTCATGATCTCAGGGTCGTGAGATCCAGCCCCGCATCTGGCTCCATGCTCAGCTGGGAGTCAGCTTGAGGATTCTCTCTCTCCCTCCACCACCTCCCCCACCCCCCACCCCCACTCACGTGTGTGCTCTCTCTCTCTCAAATAAATAAATAAAATATTTTTTTAAAAGAAGAAGAAGAAAAAGGCTGGCAACAGCCCCATGAGTCTCCTACAAGCATTGTGTTGCCATTTTTATCATACCTTGTCTCATTCAGTCCTGTTGGTCACCCTGGGAAACACGTACTGGGATTCCCATACTTTATATGCTAAGAGACATGCTAGAATTCACATAGTAGAGCTGATATTCAGCTCCAAGTATTCTAAGATCACATTCCCTGTTGTCCTACAACACTCAAGTTCATGATAAACAAGACAAATTAGGACTATATATTTTTATATAAATACTAAAAATATATCATTTACATTCTCAAAACTGTATTAGGGCAGTGATGAAAAAATAAACAATTTGCCATGTTATGTGGGCTAATTTCTTTTTTTTTCAAAATTATTATGTCGTTCTTCAAATTAATTGGTAAAAAGTCAGTTGTAAGGGAGCTTGTTCTCATTTAAATACTGTTTTTTTTTGGAGGTAGAATGAGCAAACACTCTAGGGCAGTTCAGATGGAGGCAAATGTGGCAGACTATGGACTGTGGGACTTCAGCTGAGAAGCCAATCAAACACCCCCCACTTCTCCAAACCAAAGCTCCTTTGAAATGGCCAGGTCTATTCCCAGAAGCCCTTGGGCTTTGCCATCCATAATCCTTTCTTATTATTTTTAACACTGGGTCATAGTCCTTTGAGTCTTGCTGTCTTGTTGTCTTTGGCTTTTAGGAGGCTTGAGTTTTCAGATCCCTTCTTGATTTCAATAGAAGTACTATTCCTGAGACACCTCTTGCAGAGTTTCCTTAGTTGTCAAACCTTGTGCCAAAAAAAAAAAAAAAGAATATTTCCCAAGCTATATTTGCTAGGTTCAGTGATTATATAGGAATCGACAATTGTAACTATATTTTTTTCCAAAGTTTAATCTGCAGCTTCTAGGCAGAGACAGATTTGAAATGACAAAACCCTTGGATTTTAATTTTAGCCTTGTAAGTTTTTGTTTGTATAACGATTGTTTTGAGTTAAGTTTTCTGATCCTTAGCTTTCACATCTTAAAACTTTAAGGTCTATTATCTATCATGAATAACTGTTCTGGAGATTAAGGGAGAACATTCATGGGGCGCCTGGGTGCCTCAGTCTCTTCATCATCCCACTCTTGATTTCTGCTCAGGTTATGATCTCAGGGTCATGAGATTGAGCCCTGCATTGGTCTCCATGCTGGGCATGGAGCTTGCTTGAGATTCTTTCTCCCCCTCTCCCTCTGCCCCTCCCCCTACCATTCTCACACACTCGCTCTCTCTCTCTCTTAAAAAAAAGGGGGAGATCATTCATTTACTCATCTCACTCGTTCACCATCCATTCAATAAGTAAGTTCTATGGATTTACTTAGTATCTAAGATTCTGTCAATCATTGGAAGTGGTAGAGATTACAGTGCTTTCATTTCTATTCTCAAGGACTGTATAATGTATTAGAAGAGACTTGCATGCACAATTAACAGTTGGTATGATGTCTGCTAATAGGATGTGTGTACAGAAGCTACAGGAACACCAAGGGGTGAGGGGAGGGTTCATCGTCTTAACGTTAGTTGAGTGTTAGTGGTGGACAGTGCATAAAAGAATCAAGGTATTTTTTCTGAGGAAGAGAAAATTAAGTAAGGACTTAATGAATGAGTAAGAGTAAGCCAAATTGGGAGGAGGCTGGGGCAGGAGCACACAAGAGGTGTGCTCTTTTTGCAGATCCATACCTAAGATAAAATTTGAAGTGATAATAAGTGCTTAGCATTTTAAAACTCTTTGATTCTAAATAAAACAACACAAAAAGCCAATTTGACCTCAAAATCTGCCTTTGGTTGCATGTAACCAAAGCTATTACTGTTCCGTGTTTAACACTGAATCTTCATAGCATCCCAGACTTAGGAGCTGCTCTTTGAAGTACACAAAAGATAAGATCCTGTGGGGACTGGACTTTCTGAACATTGAGAGATTAATTTATGCCGCTAAAAAATAAAATCAAACTGCCACAAATCAAAGTTCCAATTCCTATTTTCCGGGACATTTCACAGGAGGATTTTCCCACTATGGAAAAAGTACAAGATAATAGAAAAATCACTCTTGTGCTACTTTGGAATGAAAACTAACAACAGAGTCATGCTCTGATGGGGAAGTTAGCAGGCTGTCATTGATATGTCTCTATAGAAGGGAAAAAGGCAGCATTCCAAACAGGAAAAATGTCTCAGTCAAGTAACTCAATCTATTCATGTGTCTCCTTTTATGTACACCTAATAGGAGTGCAGCACCACGTTGGTTATTGGAATTTTATTCCATATGACCCGCTTAGATTAAGGATGAGCATGCTGTTAGGAAAAGAAGATGAGCATATGGGTTTGGGCATATTGGGGAAGGAATATTTGTTGGAGGAACAAAGGGCTCGTGTCATTTTGCTGTTTGTCGTTGGTCCTTATTCTCCTGAGACCAGAGTGCAGTGTCAGGTTAGGTTAGCTTCTGAATTTGGGAGACTGTAATGGAGGCAGTGCTGGGTTTCCAAGAAAAGCGGCATCATTAGTCGGCTGCTGAAGCCCATTCTCAGTCTCTAGGGCAGCATATCTCCAAGAGGCAGGAGGATTAATCTAATATTCTTATGACTTTCCAAGAAAGAATAATCTGGAAGAGTGTAAACCCAAGCTCTCCATCCTGGACCTTTGCTCCCAAACTGCTCCTGGTGTTATGGAAGCTCTGGGGCACCCATTTACTCAGAATCTTGCCTATCTCTGGAAAGGAAAGCCCAGAGGGGGAGGAGATGTGACCAGACTCCTGAACATCAATGGCTCAATGACATTGAGAATGTGGCTGTGACTTTCACTTGACAGGAATGGGTTCTGCTGGATCTTTCTCGGGATGGCCCCTGCAGATGTGACAATGTGATGATCAAATGCAGGAATCTTCTCTCATTGGGTCACCCCTGACCAAATCTGGGAGACCTCCAGGTCTGACCCAGAGAAGCACCATGTGCAGTGAAAAGAAGACTTTCACAGGACACTTGTTAAGATTGAGGAATAATATTTAAAAAACGAAGAGACGACTCTTAATCAGGTAAGACTCTTGAGGTAGGACACCTAAGCAGGGCACTCTTGAGGTAGGACAATCCAGTGCTGTGAAACCACCATTAAAAAAAAAATTTCCAAACACAGTTGATGTCCTTCTCTATCTTGTCTTACTCTCGTCATTTCCTCCACAAAGTATCAAAAAGCTTAAAGTGTGGTCATCTATCTCAAGATTGTGCTCTTTTTCCAATTGTATAGATGATAGAGAGAGATGAAAACATAGATAATAACTATATATATAATAATTATATATATAATTGGAAAAAGAATACATACATGTATATATATGAAAAATATACATTACTTTGTGTGCTTCTAAAGTTCTATGCTATATTGCAATATAAATATGGAAATCATGAGTCAAATAAATTTAAGAAATACTGTAAAATTTCTGCAAGATATATCAGAAGCTTAAAACTGATTATGAATTATGTATCTCAAAGAAGGAAAAGAACTCCCTGGAATTTGCTAAGCTCACTTGACTATGAGATCAAAAGCAACAACAATAACAAAAGCCCCAACAAACTGCCAACTCTATCTGTAGCTAAGAGTTCAGAAGAACTCATTTGGAATGCATATAAGACCCTTAGCTAAAGGTGCTAAGGGACTTGTAGTGCCTACACTGACTAGCCCCATACCCCAGGACAAGAAAACTATAGGATTTAGGGATGAAGCAAGACCCCCGTTTAGCTTAGGTGTGCATTTGAGCCTCCTTTGTCCTGCTCCCTCAGGAACCTAAGTGTGGCAGCGGGTAGCCAAGCAGAGTTAAGGTCCAAATTAGCTGGCACGTCCCCCGATATCAGGCAGCATCAGCAGCAGGAGAAGCCCCAACAGAAGAGGATGACCAGCCCCAGCCTGAGTGGATAATTGTGAAGGAGAAATGAACAGGGGCTCACGACAGCATCTTGTAAACTGTAAACTGTCAACTCTGGATACCATTAGGTAATGTCAATGTGTTAGGTGTCACTGATGCATGATATAATTTAAAAATATTCATAGCCAACAATTCTTGAACGCTTACATCAAGACTTGATGCTGTGCTGACATTGTTCTTGCTGCTCTCCATGTATGAACTTATCTAGTACTATTGGTATTGTGCTATTATTTAACACTACTATTATCCCCACTTGAGGTGAAGTATGGGGAGGTTTAGAAACGTGCCAAAGACCAGTGGTTCTTGAGTGGGAGAACTGGGCTCTGCCTCTCGCAGCCTGACTCCCAGCCTAGATCTCATATCCTGTCACTTAGCACATAACAAGCCTACCACAACCTATTATTGCTCTCGGTTTAGGAATAAGGAAACTGAGTCTCACGGAGTACCTGTAATTTGCCTAATGTTGTGTCATTGTTTAAATGCAGCGCTCTCTTTTCATGAAAGCATGACGCCTCTGGTTGAAGTTGCTGAGGTGGCCAGAAAAGTAGCCCCCAAACTTAATCCCAATGATGCAATATGTAGGTTTAACGTTTGGGGATAATTCTCTTCCATTTGGGGTTGTCTGCATCATTTCACTGGGCCATTAACAGCAGCTGGGTAATCAATTTGACAAGGTAGAGTGCAAGCCTTTTGGGAAAAGCAGGCAATATTTGGTATTTATATATAAAATGTTTTATATTTATATAGTCAATTATGCTTTTTGAGGAGGCTTTCACATCAGATTTTCCACATCATTTGGTTCTCCCAATACCTGTGGAGAATAGGTAGTTGCTTTTCAAAAGTGCACTGGATTTAGATTTAGATCTGTTTGAATCCCAGTTCAGCCACTTAACCACACTGCAATCACAAATAAGCCTCTTAAATCACCTGAGCCTAGGACTGTCCCTTAGAAAATAAGGTTGATATGGCAAGCACATAGGGTGGTGAGGAGCAAACTAAATTCGTATGTACAGTATGCAGTAGTAGTGCTGTTAAATATGAGGTACTTCCATATAGTTTCATCTATTCACTGTCGAGCTCCACTGTGTCCTGGGTGCTAACCTGTACTGGGCAAATCACCATTCTAGATGAATCTGGTTTCAGTGTTAAGGGATGAAGGTCCATAGGCTCAGGTTGTGGGTCAAACTCAGTGACCTAGGACTCAGGGATTTCTAGATTGCTAATCCTCACTCCTTAAAAACAAAACAAGATTCTTGGATCACATTAGTGGTTTCCCCATTGTGTTCTAAGTGACCCAGGGATTTCATAAATGTTCTTGGGGAGCCTCCTGTTGAAGGGGAGTAGGTCTGACATGGTCCACTCTCCACCACTTTCTTCAGAAGTGATGAGATGCTGCCCATGAATAATAAATAAACGTATTCCGTTTGGCCTGCAAAGTTGTCGTTTTTGTTTTAAATACATCTGACTTTAATGTATAAGCGTGTGTGCCTGTGTGTGTATGTGTTTGAAATCCATATTCCTAGTTTAAAAAAAACAAACATGGTGATCACATAGCTACAAGCCAATTCACATCTACCTGACTTATCACAGATGTGAATTGGCTTGCTAGCTCTGTGATCACCATGTGTGTTTAACCTCTCTGAGCTTTAACATTCCCACCTATAAAATGGGATTACACTACCTCATCAAATGGTAATAAGACTTAAATGGGGTCATCTTTTTAAAAAAGATTCCTTGGCCCATAGCTTTGCCAAATACATGTTAATTTGTTTCTCTTATAATTCATGGGAAGTGATTCCATCTATCTCTCTTTATGAGAGCATTTGATTTCAACATTTTCAATACTGAAAAAATACATATATACCATGTATTTGTAATTCAATATACATCTAAAAAAATACATTTATAGCCACTTAAAAAAACTAACATATAATTAAGGTACTTTGATCCTGCTCTGCACTTTATGGTTATTAAAGACATCATTTCCGACTTTCATATATAACATTTAAACATATAACACCATTATTTTATATTTCGATGTTTATGATTTAAAAGGTCAATCAAATTCCTACCACCTTTCCATTTAATAGGTGATTCAAGGGATACCTAATGTGCCTACAGCATCAAAAAGTGGGTGTATGTAGGTCTTCTAAACCCCTGAGACCTCCATTACTTTGTCACACAATCCCTGTGAGCACATAGAGAGTGGCTATTATGCCAAAGTCTGACATTTTTTTTCAGCCTGCATTTGCATTCCAGGGCAACTATTATTTCTCTTAAAGCTACTTTTCATCCTTAATACAGTGGAAAGTGGGCATTAAAAAGAGATATTATTTCTAAATAAAATAAAAGAAGATACAGAAGGAATTTGTTGGAGGATGAAGAAGCATCCATTTGCAGAGAGCACCAGGGAACTTAAGTGATGGAGCTTTTATTAAAACTATTTTGTTAAGTGCATAAGCCTTGGGATGAGTCAGAAAACCCAGGTATGGCTGCTGGTCTGCCTCTTACACACTGGACAACCTTCTTGTGCTTTCATCTTCTCCTCCTACTTACACTGTCCAGCTTAAGAACTGAAGGGAAAATGCCCTGGGACAACAAATAGAAACATGTTTAGAAAAAAATAAAAGTATATATTTTTTAAATACATTATTATAATGGAATACTTATCTGTAAATCAAATTTGAGAAGCTTGCTGTTTTGAGTGTAGCTTTGGGAGACTAACAGATCTTTATAAAAATCCCAACCTAGATATACCACTGCCCTATCTCTGAGCATTTGAGTTGCTCTAAAGACTGGCTTTCTCCTCTATAAAATGGACATAAATTGGGTTTCTCCAAATGGGAACCAGATGATGACATACTTGTCCAATGCTTAGCTCCTTGTTTGGCAAAGAAATGAGCCCTTAATAAATAACAGTGAGAATAACAAAATGAGGAGGGTGACCTGTGAAGTCAAAATGTCAACCAAACAAGTAACTGACTTTGAAATTCCATTGTTCAGCTTAAAAAAAAAAACAAAAACAAAACAAACAAAAAAAACCAAAACTGAACACTTGGGGATCATGGAAAAAGTGTTTAATTTCTACATATGCCAACCAGTGGGTATCTTAGTTGGATTGTTATTTAATGCATTAGACAAGTTGTATTTATTGGTTGCCGGATAATACATTAGCAACTGGTAAATTTGGTGAAGAGCATCAGAATCAGATAAGTCTGTGTGTTGAGCGTTAAGTGTCAGCCAATGTTTGCCAAAGACAAACAAAAAGAAACTGAAGTGTGAAAAGCTCATCCTAATCATATTTTTCCATAGAAAGTCAAAGTGATGATTCCATTAGGTCTTGTTCTTTTGTGTTTCTTAAAGATTATGTGGTATCAGAAGGAATCACAGGTTTTAGTTTATCACACAACTTCTCCAAGCTTCTTCTATGGCTCTAATAACCTATGGTTATGAGGCATTGAACAAGATATTGTACTTGAAAGGAAAAGGAAGGTGGTAGTTTTTTTCAGCTGAATGAATATTAACATGAGCCCTCACACAGCTAGCACATCATAGGTGCAAAATAACAGAATATTTGGTCCCTGGTTCCCCAGAGAGTTCACTGAGAAGTTGCTAGAACAAGGAAATTAACACATGACCTTAATGAATTCTCAAATGCACCAATAGACTTGGATTAACATACCTCCTAATCCAGTTTGAAAAGAATATCTGGAAGAAGTATCCCGTGAATCCTGAATGATGGGGAATATTTAGTAGGTGCTAGTGCAGAAGAAGAGTGAAAGCAACAGGATAGGTGGGTGGAAAATACCACAAAGGAGTGAAATTGGAATGAATACAAGATCCTTAGCTAACGGCGCTAGGGGACCCTTGTAGTGTCTACACTGACTAGCCCCATACCCCAGGACAAGATGTTTAGTGAGAAGCAGCATTGGAAGGTGGGGAAAGAGAGGGTAACCTAAATTGTTTCCTCTCGTGGTTAGAAAGGAGTCACAAGCTCACCTAGATTCAAAGGGAAGGGATTTAGTCTTCTCTCTTGGTAGGAGAGTTGCAAGATTCTAGAAAAGCATGTGGGATGGGAGCTAGCCCTATATCCATCTTTGTTAACACGTAAGTGATGGTTTTAAAATGTGAACAAGGAGGGAAGGTTCTGAACAGTCTTGGTAAAGATATTAGGCTTTAAAGATCATGATGAACATTGTGACTAGATTAGCATATCTCGGTGATAATGCACACAGAGAGGAAGTGGTAGGGAGTTGTCAAGAGAAGTGTTGGGGTTACGGAGATCTTGAAAAGATACAGGGAACCACTTAACAAGTTATGGTAACTGACCATATAAGAGATGAGAAGAGTCTCAACTCAGGCAATTGTTGTGGAATTTGAAAGAGGAAATGACCAAGAGATATTTAAGGTGTAAAATATTTATGACTTGTCAGTTCATTGACTACGGGGCTGAAAGATATATGGGTGTACCTCTTATCTGTCACTTTCCTATTACTTAGCATCTTTCTCTCCTCCACTGGTAAGGCCTCCAATCACATGAACAAACTGGGGGAAGAGATGGAATCTAGGTTGGCCAACCAGAGCACCCCATCCTGTTGGGGTTGAGTGGGGGACATGTACCCCAGGCATAGTTAGTGGACAGTGCCATAGGATTTTTGGAACTACTGGAAAGATGATCTGTTCTTTACTATGGGAAATGTAAGAATGACCTAACCCAGAGCAATAACCCATTTGCCATATTTTCCAAATAGAGAGCAACTGTCAGAGCATGAAGTTAGCCCAGAGAAAATTCGAGCCAAGAGGGGGTAAAAGACAAGCAAACAGCTGATGATATTGTTAGAATCCTAGATCCAGCTGAGTCAGAAGCAGTAATTCAGGTTACACAGACTGCAATATTCACTCTTTTCAAAAGCTTTTTTGAACTGTGTTTCCATCCCCTACAATCAAAAGAATACTGACCTCTGTAAAAGAGAAATTAAAGATGACTGAAGTTCTCAGCTGGGAATCTCAGAAAGGGTGACACCATACAGTTGTTGCCATGAGGACCACAGCAGGGGAGAATGTCTGGTGACAGCATACATCCTGTTCTAGACTTGGGGCAGGCAGTGGAGTCGTCTGTCAATCAGCCCAGTGATCAGCATGTTCTTCTCACTGTGACCAACGCCAGCGCTCACACACGGGACACTCCTATGGGCATACTCAGTGTTAAGCACAGCTATTAATCCACTAAATCTGATCCCATGACATCCTTGCTCACTCAAGGAGCATTTCAAAATGCAAGCAGGTGGAGTTATTAAGAAGAAACTCACTAACATATTTCAAATTAATCATTTGATATCATTAGTTAATTAAATATTAATAATGACAAACGATTCCTATCATACTTCGTAACTGATCACAATGTTTGAATATGACCTAAATCGTGGTTACAACCTGACGCTTTTGGCTATGAGGGTGTAGAGATTCAGAGGGAGGACAGGGTGTGAGGTGAGAATTTTGGAATAGGCCAGGGCTTCCTCACGTTGCTCCAGCTGCTGTGACCGAGGATAATTCAAGCTACATTGTGAAGCCCCTAATTCTAAGTGTAATGCAAGTAGCTTTTCTCTCTCCAGTGTGTTCTATTGATTGCAGACAAAATGTAATTACCTTCTGAGATATACTTTTCCCACCTTAACTCCCTCTACATGTGAAATGAACTGTAACAGACAAATTAGTTTTTTTTTCTTTCCTTGTTCCTAACATTCTTGTTTTTTTTTGTTTTTTTTTTTCTGATCTGATGATTCTCTTCTTCTATGAATATAGCAGTGCAATTGAGGATTAATGGTGTGTTCTACACGGCCAGATAGAAATAATACGCAGTCTGCTACAATATGTAGAGTTATACTGGAATAAAATGCCACGGCTAACGGGGGTCCTGAAATCATCGCATCTCCAAACTGTCCTACCTACTGGGAACCAAAAAACCCCAAAGCAGAGGAATCATGGAAGGCTGGCCACTCCTTGTTATTTATGGGGTTGTACAAGCACCTGCAGCCTCCTTTCCTGGCTCCTGGTTCTTCCCATCACCTTAAGGTTTGATTGTACCTACTGAATATATTATATTGTATAGACATTTTACATGTCTTCCTAGTCATCTGCATGTCCCATCTCTCAATTTGTTTCCATCAGAGCACCAGCGTCCACAGTTCAGCTTTGTTCCGTTTCTCCATCTGGATCATCCTTGTCAGCAACAGTGGCAGCCTCAGAGGGCGAGCTCGGCTGCACTGGGACAAACACACAAGCCTTGAATTTCCTAAATCAGGGCACCTCAGCCAGGGTACATTTTAGGCATATGAATCCCAGGTGCTTGGTATTAAAATCACTCCTCTAGGGTAAGCATCATACCTCGCACTTGCACAGCATGTTCAGGGGTTGTTTAGAGTTGACAATAAAGTGAGGTAGGTAGCCATAAAGTTCCATCAGAGGACAGACCTGGAAGAACTGTTCAATCTCTTTTGGCAAGAGTTGCTCCTTCATTTTTAAAAACAATTTCACAAAGAATATTGTAACAAGAATAAAATACGTTAAATGTCATCCACACTCCAAAAGGCAAACCTATCATTACTCATTTTTCCATGTTTCTTTTTGAATTGGTCCATTTCCACAGTGTGTGTATGTGTGTGTGTGTGCATGTGTGTGTGGGTACACATAATCATTTATGCATTCAGGTCTTTTAAACCATTTTATTTTACTCAACTCGGTATCACTTTTCCTGTTGCAACACTGTATTTAAAATAATCTTGGTTAATGCTTGCTCAGTATTAAAGCAAATGGATAACATAATTAAATATTTTTTCCATCAATGTTTCTTTTTTGCAAAATGAAAGAAAAAAAGGAATGAAGCCAGTGTGGGACGAGAGGCTTTGAAACATAATTGTTGGTTTTCATTTGTTTGTTAATTAGGTTTCCGTGGAGACAATAACTGGGGGAAAAACACATGAAGACAGCCCAAAGGAAAATAATCTGAAGCTATGTATTCAGACTTTGCTGTAGCAAGGACATCAACTACCATCACTTGGGTTTGGCAGAGACTCACAGGCAGGCAGAGGAGTGGGAAAACTATATAGGAAGAAAGACAAGACTCCAAGTATGTCCTGATGGCAAGTTGGGGAAGATCAAGGGAAGGCAGGCTATCAGGAAGCAGGGCATCTCTGTGATTGGTCTGGGGAGCGTATTTGCCTTTCTCTGGTTGGTCCTGAATTGGAAGTCAGAGCAAAAGTGAGGGAAGCTGGCGGTTATAACCAGCCAAGTCCTAACTTTTGGGGGGCCAATTGCTATAGAAGTGTGGTTTGTCTACCAGCGCTGGTTGTTGCAGAGGTTGTGGGTCATGGTCCTCTTGTGTATAGTCTGGCCATTGCCTATCTGTATTGTCAATCTCTCACTGGATGAAAGTTGATATGATCACTTACCGCCAGCAGCTGAACTCAGAAGTCGTCTCTGAGCCGTGGGTGTGAGTGAACCCTAAATGCCAAAGAACATGTCAGTAGTAAAACAGAACACTGTTAGTAAATGTCTATGTTGCCACTCTGACGCTCTTTACTGACATAAATTTACCAGGAACAGTTATGTAGTCCAAGTTCCTCAATTGTTACTAAACTGACCCTTTGGTTTTTTATTTGCACTGTTTCTACTAACACCAATAGGATAATAAATCACATTTACCTGGTCTGTGGTCTGTGTTGGTCTTTTAAGCTGCTGCAATCACTGGTTCAACCAGTATATGGCTTGGTGAATTTTATGCTATAGTCAGTTTGCAGTTTTAGTTAGGTAATTGTTCCCAATTCATTGGCATAAGATCCTAGATTCACAATATTTCATCTCTTTTCCTTGTATCATAAAGTGAATTTTTTTAAAAGATTTTTATTTATTTATTTGAGAGAGAGAGAGCACATGAGAGGGGGGAGGGTCGGGAGGGTCAGAGGGAGAAGCAGACTCCCTGCCGAGCAGGGAGCCCAATGCGGGATCGTGACCTGAGCCGAAGGCAGACGCTTAACCAACTGAGCCACCCAGGCGCCCCATAAAGTGAATATTTGAAATGACATAAACCTACATGGACAGATTATAAACAATCACAAAGCGAACACCTGTGTAATTGAAGATCAGATTAGGAAGTAGATGGAACTAGATCCTTAGAGGACTTTGAAGCCCATCCCCAGTTTCACTCTTCTCTCTTTCCCAGGAGCTAACCATTATTCTGACCTTTGTGAAGTGTGTAATCATAGTCCCAGGACTGCCCATTATATCTTGTCTCTGGTGTGCAGATTTTGGTCTGTCCACATGACTCTTCTGTTTAAGGCATCTCTGTCTCTCAGGAGTCTCTGTTGAAGTACCAAACTAATCTTCTCATGAAAATGAATTTCTCTGAAATGGTGTAATAGGGAGCATCACTCATCAATGGAGCAACCCAAAATTTGAAGGGATTCCATCTAACTGAGAATCAGACTCTTTAGATACAATGGTGTTCCCTCCCCGCCAGTATCCATCCACACACGATAGGAACAGGAGTCCCAATGTTGTCCACTAACCCAAATATCAGAGGCAACCCTCTTTGGGTTTCCTTTTAAACTAATTCAAGATAACCAGGTCTCCTGTTGTAAGCCTCTCCCTAAAATTTCCCCAAAACCTGTGGGCCTAGATGGGGAGTCAAGGGGATCTGAGAGTAATTGTGGTATTTTTTTTTTCTTTTTGGACTCCCTGCATAACTATTGGGAGAGACAGAGAAAGTGCTATTGTCCATTTGGCTGAAAAAACTCAGAAAAGACAAAGGTTGGCCCAAGGTAAAGACACAAAGGATGGAACTGGAGTTTTCCCCCAGATTCCCAATCCTATATCCAGGGCCCTTCCTCCCAGCACACAGTCCTTCCCCATATCATATCACAAATGTAGGAGAAGGAAATTTTCATGCCTGTTCTCCTTGTTTAAAACAGAAGAAATAGAGATGACACATCTGGGCTTGACCCAGAACAGCCTAGAATCTGGAATTTCCTAATTTACAATAAAATGTTGAAGAAAAATGTATTCTTTCAAGGAGCTGCATTCTAACCCTCCATAAATGCTTATGTAACACCAGAGAACTAACTTTCCATTTGTTTATCCGCTCATTCTTTCAGCATTTGACAAATATTTAAGACATCTTGAGATAAGCAGAATGTGAATTATTAATACCATTTTGCCAAGATATAATTCATGCTCAGACAAAGGTGAGTGACTTGTCATCTTAACAGAGCTAAGAACTGATGAAGTTTTGGTATTAACTCCAGTCCTTGCCAATGCATTCAGTCCCTGCCAGGGTCCCTCCCTGAGTGCAATGATTGCCTCTCTTCCCTACATCATGATTGGAAATATGGTCATTTTCTTTTCTTTTTCTTTTAATTTAAATTCAATTAGTCAACATATAGAATGTTATTAGTTTCAGATGTAAAATTCAATAATTCATCAGTTGTGTATAACACCCAGTGCTCATCACATCATGTACCCTCCTTAATGCCCATCACCCAGTTACCCCATCCCCCCATCTACTTCCCCAGTCATTTTAGTATTTATTAATGCTTAAATCAGAACTAGAGCAGATCTTTCCATGTCTGGCTTTGCTTTATTAGAATGCTTTTCTCCTCCTCCCCCTCCTCCTCCTCTTTCTTTTTCCTCCTCCTCCTCCTCCTCCTCCTCTTCTTCTTCTTCTTCTTCTTCTTCTTCTTCTTCTTCTTCTTCTTCTTCTTCTTCTTCTTCTTCTTCTTCTTCTTCTTCTTCTTCTTCTTCTTCTTCTTCTTCTTCTTCTTCTTCTTCTTCTT
>NC_058404.1:196082874-196133516 GCF_002201575.2 Neomonachus schauinslandi
TTCTTCTTCTTCTTCTTCTTCTTCTTCTTCTTCTTCTTCTTCTTCTTTGGCAGGGTTATATATGGTCACTGTTGAAAACCAAACTGAAATGCAACAAGAGAAGCCAAGTCAAGAAAGAGTGCTTGTCAGAGAAAGACATGTATCATATGATCTCACTGATATGAGGAATTCTTAATCTCATGAAACAAACTGAGGGTTGCTGGAGTGGTGGGGGGTGGGAGGGATGGGGTGGCTGGGTGATAGACATTGGGGAGGGTATGTGCTATGGTGAGTGCTGTGAATTGTGTAAGACTGTTGAATCACAGACCTGTACCTCTGAAACAAATAATACATTATATGTTAAAAAAAAAAAAAGAAGAAGATAGTAGGAAGGAGAAAATGAAGGGGGGGAAATCGGAGGGGGAAACAAACCATGAGAGACTATGGACTCTGAGAAACAAACTGAGGGTTCTAGAGGGGAGGGGAGTGGGGGGATGGGTTAGCCTGGTGATGGGTATTAAAGAGGGCACGTTCTGCATGGAACACTGGGTGTTATACGCAAACAATGAATCATGGAACACTACATCAAAAACTAATGATGTGATGTATGGTGATTAAGATAATATAATACAATTAGGGGCTCCTGGGTGGCTCAGATGGTTAAGCGTCTGCCTTTGGCTCAGGTCATGATCCCAGGGTCCTGGGATCGACTCCTGCATCAGGCTCCTGGCTCAGCGGGGAGCCTGCTTCTCCCTCTCCCTCTGCCTCTCTCCCTGCTCATGCTTTCTCTCTCTCTCTGTATCTCTGTGTCTCAAATTAATAAATAAAATCTTAAAAAAAATTTTAAAAAAGATAATATAATACAATTTAAAAAGGGGGGGAAATGGAAAAAAAAATAAAGAGTGATTGTTACTTTTCCAGCTATTCCATCAATTAAGTGAACCCAGTAATCAGTCAGTGCTAATAGACCAGCAGTAAATTCCCAGCTCAAATTGGGTTCTAACAAAGGAAAGTATAAACTTGGTCCCTTCCTTTGAGGACCTTAAAAATCATGTTTCAGAAAGAATAATAAGACACAAGAAAAATAAGGCAGCATACAAATGGTCTTAGAATAAGAGTTCTATGATACATGTTACCAGTATTTGTGATACCCTTTTGGGCTCATTTGTGTCCCAGGACAATGTTAGAGGCCCCAGGTCCTCACCTGGGAACTGAGACTCAGAATAGACTAACTTACCTGAGATCACACAGCTGATAAGTAGCAGCGATAAAGATATTATACTTGCAATTTTTTATCCAAGTCTCGGGCTCATGATTACAGGGAAGATATCCCCTTATTTCAGCATTCTGGCTTTAAGCTAATATCTTGGAGGAATGAGGGTGTTAGCTCAAGAAAGAAAAAAAAGAGGACACAGAAGGCAGAGGAAAGGAGCGGTATGCGTGTATGTATGGGAGCAGTAGTAAACCTCTGTTAAGCTGTCCTCACCTAAAAAATGGGGGTTCAATGCCTCCAGGCATTTGGCAGGAGAATAGTGAGTTTGTACCATTGACAAATCAATTGGAGACAACATCATAACTAGATTGTAGGGAAAAAAAAAAAAAACAGATTTTCCCTGGCTTACTTCATCTGATACTTTTTTACATAGATGAAGAATCACTTCAACTCTATTATGGAATTGCTTTCTGAGTTTTCAATAATAAGTTTCTCCAGTGGCATCTTTGTATCTTACAAAGTTGCAAACCTTCCCATGTGATGGCACTCTTAGAAGAGAGAGTATAAAATGTAATTGCTTTGGTAACATTTCCAAGCAACATCAAGAAAGACTTTGATGTCCCTGTGGTTTCAAAACTCGAATAATATCAACTTGTGTTTTCTGGGCTTCTTTTTTTTCCCCCGTGAGCCACATTCGTATTAATCACAAGGTGCTGACAGCTTGACAAATATTCCTTTGCATGGTATTCAACTGATATTTTTAAAAGCCCAATAATATATCAAATGGGAGGGGGGACTGATAAAAATAAATTTCTCACTGTTGATATCCAGAGCTTTAGATCTCCCAAAATTGTTCTTAGCTCCAAGGTAGTGTTACTTCAAAGAGACGAAAATCATCCAAATGGATTGGAAAAACTTCAGCTCTTCCTGAACCACATTTCAATCAAGAGAAAAGAAAGCCATCTACATTATTAATCAGGAGGAAAAAAAAAAAAAAACAGCAATGTATGAATTTTCACAGTGTTTGTTATTTCCTTTTGGACCCCAGTGCTCCAGGAAACCCAGCTAGATGATGGTCCTAAACCCAAAGCAGATGGTCTTTAAAATGATCATACAGATTTTCTTTCATAATGAATCTCAAGAATCCTATAGGATTTATAATAAAAACTGTTCATACATATGAAAAGACAGATGTTTCTTTAGATGCCGCTCACCAGTTCTTTGGCTGAATCCAGGAAGAGCCATTAGCTATGACTTTATTTTCAAGCAGTTGAGTTATGTGAGATTTTAGTCTCAACTAATCAATGTCAAAACACCTTTTAAATGGAAATCATTTTTCTCTGGGGTGTAGGATGGAGGGCATGTGTTTAGGGGGCCAGGGAATTAAGTCCCCTTTTATATATATATTTTTATTGTCATACAAGACCTGGGAAATCCATCAGTCTTCTTTTTGGCAATTCTTTGCCAGTGAAGCGAGACACTGTTCAAAACACATATTTCCTGTCTAATAAGCAGAGATTAGGCTGACTAACAGAGGAAGAGTAAATTCTACCATTTGCAGGTGTTTGTGGTTTCAGTACTGCTCCAGAAGGCAGGAGCCTGAGTGATAATCCAGGATCTAACACTCGCTAGTTTCTGAGTTCATCATGATCAATATCGAAGACTTCTGAAATAATTCAGCATATCGCAAACCTAACAAAACCTCTGAATCACCTGAAAAGTTCTTTAAAATGAATTTTCCCAGCCCCAAACCAGTTGTACAGAATCTGAATTTCTGGAAATAGATCTTAGAGAGAAGCTGTGGTTTAAAAAACTTCCCAAGTGATTTCTCATTTCCTCACATCTAGGAGAGAAAATATCATGTATTTTTCACAGTTGGTTATACAAATACTCCTCCAACTGAGTCTGCAGCTCCAGCTTTGGAAAATCTTTAGCTTGAACACTAGCACACATGCATACACTCACTCATGTTTACATTCATGCCCACAGATGCTCAAATACATCTATCCACACCACTCATGCACATTCACACACACACATGTTTACACATAGGTATGTACACTCACATTCCCCCCCACTAAGGTCATTATGCTATCGATCAAATATTTTGTGTGTGTGCATATACGTATGTTTATATGTATGTGTGTATGTAATGACCTTTGTAACTTGTTAATCAATCCATCCATTCACAGGGGCTTAATTTCTAATATTCTTTGACTGACTGTATTTGATATATACCAGTAATAAAGCACACAGTAGACATAATTATAAAATAACAATAATTTTAAAAGATTATTAATAATCTGGGCGCCTGGGTGGCTCAGATGGTTAAGCGTCTGCCTTCGGCTCAGGTCACGATCCCAGCGTCCTGGGATCGAGTCCCACATCGGGCTCGCTGCTAGGCGGGGAGCCTGCTTCTCCCTCTGCCACTGCCTCTCTCTATCTCTCTCTCTGACTCTCATGAATAAATAAATAAAAAACAAACAAACAAAAAATTTTTAAAAAATTATTAATAATCTAGCATTAATAATTAGAAATGTGTGTTTTCTGGAAAGAAATATAATCATTGCAACATTTACAACATCGGGAGAGTGGTAACAACTCAAATACTGTACAATTGATTGCCAAATAAAACATGTATCTGTCCTAGGGTGGGAGATTATCTACTAGCTGACAATGATGTTTATAAGATTTTTTTAATGATGAAAATATTAGCATTATTATGTTAATTTTAAAATTCAGACTGTAAATGTGTATGCCTATGATGATCTAAATGGGTATTCTTTTCCTTCCCTTCTTAGCTTCTTCCACTCTCATTTTTTTTTCTTAGTAGGAGACTATTTCAATGAAAAATTTCCATGTAATTTATTTTTTAAAAAAGGATCAAAAAAGGAACTATATTGATTGGACTGGGGGGAAGGGTGCTGATCTCCACGAGTTTAATAACTCCCAGAGACCGGGGCGCCTGGGTGGCTCAGTTGGTTGAGCAACTGCCTTCGGCTCAGGTCATGATCCTGGAGTCCCGGAATCGAGTCCCGCGTCGGGCTCCCTGCTCAGCGGGGAGTCTGCTTCTCCCTCTGACCCTCCTCCCTCTCATGCTCTCTGTATCTCATTCTCTCTGTCTCAAATAAATAAATAAAATCTTTAAAAAAAAATTAAATAACTCCCAGAGACCCCAAATCAGGTGAAGGTAGTAATCCTGAGGATGAGGCAGTGCCAAAGTCCACACTTACCTGAGCATGTCTGAAGTCTGCCGGTGACCTTGGGTTTGCAATGCAGTGCCTGCCAAGAGACAGGAAACAAAGCTGAAGGCCCACCCAAGGCAGGGATTCTAACAGGAGACCTTCATTAAGATGAGATTCCCCAAATCTAAACCTTCAGTGGAAGGATGAATGTCAACAAACCCCACACAGAAGGGAGTTTCTATCTTGACCTGGGACAGGAAGAGAGAAAAATCCTCTCTAAGAATTTGAAATCATGAACCTCCATTTACATGGATTTCTAGTCAGATATTTAACTGCGTGTGTCATGTAAAAACCTCAGGCTTGGGCACCTGGGTGGCTCAGCTGGTTAAATGTCCGACTCCTGGTTTCAGCTCAGGTAATGATCTCAGGGTCCTGGGATTGAGCCCCAGGTTGGACTCCATGTTCATTGCAGAGTCCCCTGGAGATTATCTCCCTCTCCTTCTGCTCCTCCCCTGTTCCCTCTTTCTCTCTCTAAAATAAATAAATAAAATATTTAGAAAAACAAAACAAAGAACCTCAGGCTTTCATTCAAAAAGATCTTTTTTTTAATTTTATTTTATTATGTTATGTTAATCACCATTCATTACATCATTAGTTTTCGATGTAGTGCTCCATGCTTCATTGTTTTCATATAACACCCGGTGCTCCATGCAGTACGTGCCCTCTTTAATACCCATCACCAGGCTAACCCATCCCCCACCTCCCTCCCCTCTAAAACCCTCAGTTTGTTTCTCAGAGTCCATAGTCTCTCATACTCAAAAAGATCTATTTTTGATGTCCCCCAAATAGCTGACTTAAACATATTCACAACCTCAGTAAAGGCGTGCAGAATCTCTCAAAGAAGCTAAAGATCCAAGAACACAGACACTCAGTGTGCTCATGATCTCTTTCTTCCTCTCTCTTGTCCCCTCCCTCCCTCTCCCTTCCTCCTTCCCTCTTTCTCTCTCTTTTTCTGTCTCTCTCTCTTTCTCTGTCTCTCTCTCTTACAGGCACATACACACATCATAAAAACAAACAAACAAACAAATAAACACCACCACAACGAAGCACCATGAGAAACAGTGGAAATAACAAATAAGAATAAACAGACTTGAAAGGATTTCAGGTCTCAGAATTATGACATACAGAATTTTACAAACATGTTTTATTAAAAAAGAAATAAAGGAAATACTTAAAAATCTAAGAACAAGAGACTATAAACATGACAAAGCAGACTTTAAAACATTTAAATAGAACTTTTAGTAATCAAACTGCTGTAATTAAAGTGTATAAGCAAAACAAACACACTAGGCAAAAGATTTAGTAAGAGCTAAAGAAAGAGTTAATGAACTGGAAGATAGTATGCAAAAACAAAAACAAAAACAAAAACCAGTATTCAGCACAGGAAGACAAAGAAAAGATAAAAGAGAGAACAAAGTGGGGCACATGGGTGGCTCATTTGGTTGAGTGTCCTGTTCTTGGTTTTGGTTCAGGTCATGATCTCAGGGACCTGGGATCAAGCCCCATGTCGGTCTCTGTGTTCAGCATGGCATCTGCTTGTCCCTCTCCCTCTTCCTCCCCCTGGTGCTCTCTCTCTCTATCAAATAAATAAATAAATAAATAAAATCTTTTTAAAAAGAACAAAATATGAAGATCCAGAATATTCTAAATCAGCAACAGAAGATAAGAAAAACAAGACATTTTTCAGTTAGACAATGGCTGAAAACATTTAAGAACTATTGCAAACATAAATTTCAGACCCCAAAGCCCAATAAACTCAAACAAGATAAATAAAAATAAACTAACATTCAGAGACACCCTAGTGAGCACTCTGGAAGGTGAGCTAAAACAGGGAGACATTAACAAGCCTCCTGAGAAAGTGATTATGTGATAGTGTGATAAGTAGCTTCTTAGCAGCATCATTTAAGGCCAGCACTTGATGGACATGATAAGGGACATCCAAAATGCTCAAGGAATTTACCAGTCAACTCCAAATTCCATCCTGAGCTAAAGGTCTTTATATATATATATATTTTTTTTTAAATATCTCTTTGATCATTGCCATGGTTGAAGGGGAATCATTAAAGTGTATAAGCAGTTGAGCAGCAGGAGACCATTCAGGCTGGAAGAATATGGCTTCATCTACGGGTGGAGGATGGAGTAGATGGCTCAGTGGACAGACTCTAGTCCAAAAATCAGCTGACAGATTAAATAGGGAGTGGAAATGATGATGGAAATGAAACAAAGACAAATTCCAGAATTTGTGATAAAGTAGGGGTATGGTGGAGCCCACTGAAGAGATGGGAGAGTCTAGGGCAGGAGTTGGTTGGGAAAAGCTAGAGTCCTGTTTAGGATTTGTAAGGTTTGAAATGCCCACCAGAACTCTCTCTCTCATAGGGCAAGAGCTAAGAAACTTAACATCCAGTCTTACAGTCTATGGGCTTTGAAGTCAGTTGGACACACATTTTAAAGGCTGATTTTTGTCACTAAATTGAACTCTAGCCTTTGACACAACATTTCATCTTTCTGAGGCTTTTCCTGGTTTTGTTTTTCTCATCCACAAAGGTTATTGTAAGAAATAAATGTGATGGTGTACTTTACATTCTTGGCACATTGTAGGTACTTAAATAATAATGAGTTTCTTCTCTTTCCAGTGTTTACAGTGAGAAAATTGAAGCTCAGAGAAGGAATGACATCATTTGGAGCTATACAGTAGGGGTAGACGTAAAGGAAACATCTATTCTACTAACCCCAATTCCAGTTGTTTTTTTCAAGCTCTCCTGCATGTCCTAAACCTCCAAGCAGATAGATGATCATGGGTGACAAATTTTGCTATTCTCTGAGCAGTGTCACATGCGATGAGAGGTGAACATTTTTGTATCCAAACGATGCCTATGTGGGAAGGAGCAACAAGAAAAATCAGGCATTGAAATAAGCAAGGAGGGTGTAGGAAGTCAGAGCACAGTGATCTCCAGTAGGTCAAGTTCAACAGCTCATGGCAACCTGTATTTTAAGAATCTAGCTTCACTCAAGAGAGCCAAGAGCTTGTCCTCTTCCTTTGTAAGTTACCAATGAGAGGAATTTCATAATCCTCACATTGTCCTGGGGTAGACAAAAAAAAAAAAGCTTTGTTTGCTTTTATGCTCATACTCAAATGAAGGCCAAGTTAAAGGTAAATACAAAAGAAAGAGGGGGAAAGTGAATGTGTAATGAAGACAAAATGTAGTAAAGACAAATTGGATACATTTTATGGAATGAGTTTTTAAAACATTTTAAAAATTCATTTCAAAATGTATCTCTGATTTCAATGCTACCCTGTTTCAGATTGGTAAGCTTTAAGTGTGTCACTTTTTTTTTTTTTTTTTGCTTTTCATTTCCCCTCCCTGCCTTCATCTCCTCCTCTCTCTCTTTCCCCTCATTCTTTCCTCCCTCCTTCCTTATCTCCTCCCTCTTTCCCAACTTCCTCCCAGCATCTCTCTCTCTCCCCCATGCCAGATTCTGTTATCAATCCAGTGTTCTAACAATGACATTTCAGAGAGAAAGCTGACTGACTACTCCTTGAAAATTTGTTTTACTGTCTCCTTTATGATACGGTTTTGCCTTTAATACCTGAAAAGATAAGGTTTTGCCTTTAATACCTGAAAATGCAAAATTGGTGTGCCAGGAAAATGTACTCTTGTAAGGCATGGCATATATATCATTTGCCTGATGGAATGACAAATGTTAATCTGGGTTCATATTCCAGTTTTATCTTTCCCCTGCTGCATCATCATGGAAAAGCCACTTCGAGTCTGTTATATAAATGGACCAAAGGTAGCCCCTGTGTATTAGCCCAAACTGGCCCCTGTGTCATTTCCTTCTTCACAGCAAGCTAGGACCATTAGCTTAAAGCCTGCCGACTCTAGACTCAGATTCTTACACATGCATTTTTTTAAGAAAATATAGTCCAAATAAACTTATTTTTTAGACATTTAGAGCCTATGTACTTTGTATGCCCCCACAAAACTGCCTTCAACATCTGCTAACTATAGATAAGACAAATCTTGTAGCTAGACCCCAATTGTTGCCTCCCTTAGGAGCTCTTGACTCAGAAATTCCTCACTTGTTGTTAAGAGACAAGAAACATCATCCAGACATGTAAGTTCCCTCTCTGATTCCCTCTTCTTCCTCAGGAGGTCCTGCCCCACATCCTCTCTAGGTGATAACTTTGTGCTATTGTCTCTGGAAGATATCTTTCTGGGAGGGACTGTTTTCATGCAGCTCAGCCCAAGAAACCTGTGTTACTGCCTTTTGTGGCTATTTGTTCCTTGATTAACTTTGAAATTCTAGAACTTACCAGAATCTCCTTTATAGAATGAGGAAATATTATTTACCCAGCAGGGTTGTTTAGAAAAAGCCTGGTATCACACCTGGAATGTATTTGGAGGTCATTAAATGTGATGCCATTCTCTTTGTCCTTGATTCATATGGGGTGCCACGTGCACCAGAGAAAGGAAAGAGGAGAGGCAATAAAATCATTCTGCCATTTACTTAAACATTTGAGAATCCCCTGTTTGAGGCTGGTGAACTGGAGATACAGGGTGAACTGCGCAGTTTAGATCATTTGGCTCTTTCAAAGGAATTGATTGGAATCTGCCAAATATCTATGTAGGACTTTTAGAACACAACCTTGAATAGGCTGACTTTCATTCAGTGGCAACCTTGCCCACATGGGCTGTGGCAGGTGCAGTGCAGAACATGATGGGGACAAGCAGGAGAAGTGATTATTCAGAATGCCATGTTCTCAAAGCATGCATGACCTCAGCTGAATGACCAAAAATGTTTCTGTCTCAAAGTATACCAAAACACTGAAGCCGGAATTTTGTAATTGCAAACCTCTAATTTTTGTGGCTTACTCAAGTCAACAGCTCACTGACTCTTTTTTTTTTTTAAGATTTTATTTATTTATTTGAGAGAGAGACTGAGATAGAGAGAGCATGAGAGGGAGGAGGGTCAGAGGGAGAAGCAGACTCCCCACCGAGCAGGCAGCCCGATGCGGGACTCGATCCCGGGACTCCGGGATCATGACCTGAGCCGAAGGCAGATGCTTAATGACTGAGCCACTCAGGCGCCCCTGAGCATGCCACTTTTTTTTTTTTTAAAGATTTTATTTATTTATTTGAGAGAGAGAGTGAGAGAGAGAGAGAGCACAAGAGGGGGGTGCGGGAAAGGGAGAAGCAGACTCCCTGCTGAGTAGGGAGTCCGATGCGGGACTCGATCCCGGGACTCCAGGATCATGACCTGAGCCGAAGGCAGTCGCTTAACCAACTGAGCCACCCAGGCGCCCCAGCTCACTGACTCTTAAAAGCCATTCTTAATTTCCTATCTGACCACAGCAGTATTGCTCACATTCTCTACCATAGTACTCTGCTTTTAAGGGGGTACTTTTTGATGTTACCAATGAGGGTTTTATTGGATCCTTTTACTTACTAGGTAGTCTGAATGTATGGTTACTTGGTACTCCATGCTCAAGTGTTCCATCTCTACTGGTATCCAGTGATATGTTAGGAGTTAATTCTTTTTGAGACTCAGATTCCTCCTCCAAAAAAAAAAAAAATAGCAAACAAGTATCTATAACAAAATATTTAGAAAACAAGAATAAATAAAAATATTCAAAGAAAGAGATATATTGAAACATAAAATGGGCAATGAAACAGGACTTTGTAGGGTGGATTACAGGCAGTGATGCAGTTTTGGCACCTGGGAAAGGAGAGAGGGAAGGAAGAAATGTTGGGTAGGAGGACACTCAGATGGCAGGGTAGCCTTGAGAAAATCTTATCTAGGGTGAGGGGAACCACCGAGCAAAGGTCACCTATTAGAGGCATCCCATTTGGGGCCAGAAATGTCTACAATAGCAGTCCTGCCATACACCGTCATGAGCTAGGAGTTACCTAGGAGAGGTGGGCTTCGCTATGAATTCAGCAATGGATCCTGAGGTTGTGGCACCTATTAAAGGCTGTTAGCTCACTAGATTCCTTGCCATAGGTCTTATCATCAAGGGGCAGTTGAGCTGTATACACAGTGTCAGTCACAGTCCACTTGTACAGATCCACTTCTCCATCCATGTGTGTGGAACAGCAGGATTTGGACCCAAGGAGTACAAACATCCCAAGCAACCACCATAGCCTATAGTTCAATGATAACCGTGTTCCGCTCCCTAGAAAAAGTGTACCTCCTCTGGGGACTCTTCAGGAAGTCTGTGAGAACACAAAGTCCCCCACTGAGTTTCTAGGGTGATGCTGTATGGGACCATTCTTGCTTCCATCTCTTCCTTCCTGAACCCAAATTCCTTTATGACTAGAAATACAACTTACAGAGGTTTCTGATTTATGCCAATACTGTATTCTGAATAATGTAACCCCAGGCTTCCAGAGAATTGTCTTCAGGCAGGGGCCACAAGTGTCTTCACTAAGCTATTCTAACATTCTATCAAGACAATTGCTTGTCCTTCTAGATTTCCAACTGGGACATCATTAGCCATTGCCCAGAAGTCTGTATATATTCTCACCTCAGGTCATTTCTCCTTGCATCCAAACAAGTTAATCAGGTTCAGCATTTCTATCCATTGGGAAATATTTGCTTCTCTCTTGTCCTCCAATGCCACACTTTAGCATAGCTTTAATGCAACCACCATCTGCTCTGGATTTTCTAGAACATCCCAGACTGACATATATGTCAACCAAGCTTGGGCATGTTCCTCTTCTGTCAGGTGGTCATACGCTACCTTCCCTCTCTCATACACACAACCATAAGTGTGAATGGGGGGGGGGGGGGGATTAATGGTGCCACTGTGCTATGTAACAATGGGTCTGGGCCATTTGGCCATGCAGCTGTTAGTTGCCTTTTGATCTTTCTTGGTCTTGATCCTGATGTGCTATTTTCATTTTACAATACATTGATACTAAATCCCATAGTCATGGATTGTCTAATGTTTTTACTGACAAGTCAGATACAATCATCTCCTCATCGGTAGTCTGGATGTATGGTTACTTCTGCCCCACACTCAAGTGTTCCATTTCTACTGGTATCCATAACATGCCAGGAATTAATTTTTGATTATATTAGAATTCTCTACAGCAGATGACATGTCCTTGCCCTACATCTTTAGGGTTTTATTCTCCCACTGTGGCTTCCCATACTCCACACTGCATCTTTTCCCACTGTCACCACCTCCAACACTCCTGGTCCCAAAGCTTCTTATATCACTGACCAGGCTGACTACAGAGACCTTTTCTGCTTCGGCCTCACTCAAAGCCAGCAGTTTTCCATGTCGTCCAATACATGGGGCAAAGAAGCATTCCTACATGTGTTCTCTTGGCCTTTCTGACAGTCTTTACCCTGGATGCTACATGCCCAGTGTGGGAATTACTCCACTACCTAGTATGTCAATCTCGATTATTCACTCAGAGAACTGGGGACATTACCATCATTACCATCAAAAGGGGTCACAGACCCAGTCAATCCACTCTCAGCTGGATTTTAGCTGTGACTTTACTTATTATCTGGCTCCCATATACCTACATTCTAACTGGGAGTCCATGATCTGCTTTCAGAATCCAGGTATCAGTGTTATCTCCAACTTTATGTCCTCTAGATGTCAGAATGGTGGGGATTCCCCTTCCCCAGCCTAAGTAAATGACCACGGACTCCTCTTGGGAAGGACTAGGGGCCCCTCTACTGTGGAAACCCTTCCTGCTGTGCTATTGCAGACTCCCTCCTCCCAAGTCAGCAAGTTCCAGACCTAAAAATTGCTTTGGGCCCAGGAACTGAACAAGCATTCATGACTTTTTTTTTTTTTTTTTTAAGATTTTATTCATTTATTTGCCAGAGAGAGAGAGAGCACAAGCATGGGAAGCAGCAGGCAGAGGGAGAAGCAGGCTTCCCGCCAAGCAGGGAGCCCGATGCAGAACTCGATCCCAGGACCCTGGGATCATGACCTGAGCCGAAGGCAGACGCTTAACAGACTGAGCTACCCAGACATCCCTTTTTTTTACTTTATTGGAGCTGCCATCCACAACTTCATGTGCCTTCATTCTTGTCTTCTTCTGAGAGTAGATGGAAGGTATTTCCTTCATTCTTAATCGGTCTATATCGTCCCTAATGACACAGTAGTCTCTGAGCTGAGTCCAAACCTGCCTCTGGGTCAGTTCCTTCTCTCCACACTCCTGGGTTGTAATGGAAACTGCAGTGCTCCCAACCCCCCCTGGTACTGGAGGTTAAGTGCTGCCACCTGGCCTCCATTACTGAGGGCTCCAGGATCCCCACGAATATTGATGAGCCCAGCTCTGTGATGACCCAGACTATCTGCCTTGCCCTTTAGAGGAGAGTCACCATGGCAATTCTTAGAAATGCCACTGCGTCTGTCACAAGCATGGTCTTGATGGCCTGGTGAATGGACTGAATGGGCCCTCCGTGGAATACGCTCTTCCCGTGGATCTTCCAGTTTCATGTGACACAGTCATGCTACTGTGCCCAATATTCTCAGCCTCTCTATTCTTTCCTCTGCTGTTAGTCACAGCAATTCAGGGAATTCTACTTTGTTCAGCATGGGGCATCACTTTCTCCAGGCTTCTGAGATCCAGCCTAACAGTGAGCCTGCCCTATTCTGGTACTAGGGAGTTTTATCAAAGTGCTAAATCTCTTGTCATGAAAAATGTCTTCTAGTCAGTGAATTATTGCTTGCCCAGCCTTATGTTCCAATCTGCTTGATCAAACACTCTTAAAATCCAATCCCAAGTATACTCTACTGGTTCCTGCCAATGTGTGCTAGGTGATGCTTACAGCTCCTTTAGGGGATAGTATTTTATTTCTATCAGGCCCAACAAATCCCCAGCTGGACCTAATATGGTGAGATTTAGCCATAGTTATTGGTCAGTCATCCAAAAGAGCAGACGCATGTGGCTCTAGAGGGGAGAACTTATTGCTTTGTCAGGGAAAGTCCCAGAAACATCTTCCTGCACAGGGGAAGTGTTTGCTCTTACTAAGGAGGGCTGTGCCAACTCTTAAGGCTCTGGTGGACCAAGTGAGTCTGTAGAGCTGAAATCCTTAGAAGTATCTATATAAGTGTCCCCATTTCATTGTACAGGGCTCCAGGTTTTCCCAACCAGGGCTTTTTATTTTAGCAAAACAGAACTGTTTTGACTGAGTGTTTTTGTCTGAAATATTCTACTGTGACTATTAAATCTAGCATTTTCTCCTCTGCTGTGTCTGCTCTTGGACTCAAGAACACCCAAGATCTACCCTCTTAGAAAATTTCAAGTATGTAGTAAAATGTTGTCAAATATAGTCACATTGCCTTATACCAGTTCTCCAGAATGTATTCATCCTGAGTAACTGGTACTTTGTACCTCTTTTTTTTAAGATCTATTTATTTACTTTAGAGAGATTGAAAAAGAGAGAAAGAGAACAAGGGAAGTGTCAGAGGAAGAGAATATCCAAGCAGATTCCCCCCGAGTGGGAAGCCTAACATGGGTCTGGATCCCACAACCCATGAGATCAGGACCTGAGATGAAACCAAGAGTCAGACGCTTAACCGAATGAGCCATCCAGGCACCCCTACTTTGTACCTGTTGATCAACATTCTTCATTACCTCTTCACCCCAGCCCATGGTAACAACCATTCTTTCTTTGTTCCTATGAGTTTGATTATTTTAGACTCCACATACAAGTGAGATGATATAATATTTGCCTTTCTGTGTCTGGCTTATTTCACTTGGCATAATGTTCTCCAGGTCCATCTGTGTTGTCACAAATGGCAGGGTTTCCTTCTTTTTTAAGGTTGAAGAAGTAATTGTTAAGCAATAAGGAAGCAGAACTTAGAGATCTGGAAAATTCTCAGCCTGTCCACATGGCAGAGAATAACAGTGTGGCCAAGTAACCATTTGAGTGTGAACCACAACAAAATTAGCAGCCCCAGAAGGAACACTGCCAGTTTGAACTGAAGTGGGGGGTAGAGATGGGATAAAATTAAGGAAGATTGTCAGACTTCTTAGATCCTATAGGGCCAGACCATAGAGCTATTCAGCTGTGAACATGTGCTATTCTTCAAGACAAGGGAAGAATGGCCTCGAATGCAATTCAGAGATCATTGGGGCCACTGGCTTGTTTCTAACAGCCCAGAGGGCCTCCAATCAAAGACAGAGGGATACAATCCCTTCCCAGTAGAGCTCTGGCATGGGTGGGGTCCCCACTGAGAGCCATGTGTGGGCAATGGACTGCTGATATTACCACCCCGGTGAGCCTGTAGGGCAGAGCGTCAAACCAAAGAGGATTATTCTCAAGTTTAAGGTCCAGTGGAATTTGTCATGCTAGGATTTGGACTTACTTGGGACCTGTAATTCTTTCCTTCTTTCCTATTTATCCCTTTAGGAATGGGAATGTCTATCCCATGCATGTTCTACCACTGTGTTTTGGAAGCACATAACTTGTCTGGTTTCCCAGGTTTGGAGCTGGAAAGAGACTATCTGTAATGCACAAACTACTCAGAAATGGGTCCTTTTGTCTAGCTAAGCAGTGAGTAATCCAGTCCCCAAACTCCATCTCACCACCTACCTTTCCAAACCACTCCCAAATACCAGCAGTTCAGGGGACAGAATTAAATACACAAGACGTTCTTTAGGGAAATGCCCACTAGGGACAAAAGAGGGGTGGGGCAGGATATGCAGAGAGAGCCTTCAGTGGTGTAGGTATGGCAACTGTGAATGGAGAGAGACAGAGAAAGAGGGGGTCTATAGTGCACCCACCAGCCTGATGGAAAGTCCTAGAAAAAGGATTGCCTGGAGGGAGTGGTCTCATGTTGGGCAGGAGTGGCCTGGCTCCAGGTCCAGCCATGCTCAGTCCTCAGCTGGGAACAGCCAAGAGAAAGCCTGCCTGGGGTGAGGATCTCCACCCAAGGTGCAGGAGATTCTCCACAACTTCACTCCCAGCGCTCTGTCTCGCACAAGGAGATTGAGCTGTGTGCTTCCATTGGCCACAGCACTTCCACAATATTCACTTTTTCAACTTGATTTGAACTTGAAATCTCCCTTGACACAACTTATTTCCCCTTTTCCTCATTAGCATCTCCTACTTTACACACTGTTTCCAGGCTGGTAAATGAGAGTAGCATTCTCTTAGACCTGCAGGCAATAGGCAGAAGCCTTATTTACAGCTTTGCAAATGATTCCAGGGATGATGTGTGCAGTGGGTGCATTTGTCAGTCTGCTAATAATCTGCACACACACACACATATGCATGCGCACACACACACACACACACACATACTAACTCTAGGGAACCCTGGGGTTACAGAGAAAGTGCATAGCTTCACCAAGATCCCATGGCCCCTTGATCCAGTGAGCATCAGTTGATTTTCAGGCTTTCACAGGAAAGACAGATCTCAAGATTTGGGGTTTTCTAAGCACTTTTTTGGACAATACCTAATTATTTTTGGTCTCTAAATATGATGTGATCAGAAAGGGGACTAGTGAAATGCGATGTGCTATGGTTCATTTGACTCTTAAGGGGACCTATAGATCTGGTTGGGAAATCTTCTCAGGTAGTAATGGCCATTTATCAACCCATTTATCAGCCAGAAGTGTAGGTGGCAGGGCCTTTTCCAGTTTGTATATTATTGTTTCTAGTGAAACATTTCTGGGAAACAAAATTCAAACAGGTATCTTTTCTTGGAATTTTTTGTTTGCTGTCTCAATGAGTTTCGTGATCCCCAGGAAGAGTAGAGAATAAGCAGCATTAAGCAAATGCATTTCCCTGTAACATCTTTCTTTTGCGGAGCATGACTTAATATCTCAACTTCCACATGTAGAGCATGCTTTGGCTAATGCTGGAGGGGGTCCTGTGTCTGCTACTCACTGGCTGGGTGATTATCCATCCAGTGACTTGTTCTTCCTTAATTCCCATATCCTCATCTGTGCAATGGGAGTATTACATCCAGCTGTGCTTGCCACTGTCCCCTCATTGGAGGATGGAGGTTGCACATGTGTTCCCGGTGGGTATTTAGAGGGGAGGCAGGTTCAGCTCCATGAGCAGATGACGGTATAAAGCCAAGCAGCAAACAAGAGCAGAGGGGGTCCACGGTTCTGGGCCAGTCTCTCAACGTTGGTTTCTGGACAGCAAGAAAATAAGTCCTGAAATTAGAAGAAAGAATTTAGACACCTTTAGAGCAATGTGATAATGCCATGATAGCCAAGCATGTGATCAAAGGCCTCCTTTCATTTGTATGGTATTGTACAGAAACAAAAGGGAAGAAGAACAAAACAAAACCGGTTCTGTCTCATAGTTTGAGAGGTATCACTTTACAGCATGCTGAACCTCCCACTCCACGAGACTTTTAAATATTAGATAAACCCAAAATGTGTTTCCTTTTTAATATTTAAAAATACTTTCTTTTAAAAGCTTTCCTAAGCTTTAGCTCACTTGGATATGGCTGTCATGCAACAGATGCCACACGATGGCCTCATGATGCTGGAGGTAAACCCACTGCCTATGTCCATGCGGGAGCAGAGCCAGACCAATGGCTAGTCTATCTGCTCTTTCTTTCCATTTTGAGTTCTGTTCTCCGGTGTCTTTTAGCTTTCCCCAGCTCCCAGGACAGGGCTCCTTCTCCTGCCCACATAATTCAGCACCCCTTTGGTTGGTTTAGTTTAACCCTGGTGACACTCATGTAACAAGTCTTGTCACAGGTCTGTCCATCGCTGTTTTCTTGTTTTTGTTTTTAATCAAAGAAAGAATTGTGCTGAACCAGCGCTAATGCAAATCCTACCTGAAGGGCAGATGATGGCTCAGAACAGAGCCTGAGGTGTGTCCAAGGAGAAATATGGGAGAAATAATGATTACTACAGCTCAGTAGGGAGAAAAGAAAGATTTTTAAGAAAAAAATACTGATAATGGAAAGTAGGTCAGGGCCAAGTGAATATGCAGTTAGGGGGTGAGTCAGTAGAAAATTCTTCTGTAAAGAGACACATTTGGGGAAAGGAGGCGGGAGTATTCACAGGAAAGAGTTTGCTCAGGGCTCAGACAGTATCTGACCCACACAGTGGTCTCTGTCCTCATCTCCATCTGAATCCACTTCGTGCATAGACGTTCCTCATGTCTGGCATCTGGCAATAATGCTACAGATGCCCAGGTTCCATTTTGGTGCCATTCAGGAAATAGCACCGGGTTATCTGTCTCCTGCTCCTCATTTTATTTGTGTGAGGGCTGCTATTGCTAATCTAATGTCCTTTCGGCTATAAAACAAAAAGTCTGAGGAATAATTGTCCTTGATATGAGCATAATATAGGCCACTTAATGTTTTTAAGATAGGGTGTGTCCAGTTACACATGATAGGTTATAAAGACACTGCAGATTTTATGTTCCGAAATGGGCTCAGCATCCATTAACCTGCACCAAAGGTACACACAAAGAAAGACAACAAGGAAAAGGCAATATGCCAAAGGAGAAAGATGCAAATTTACCCAGAATAAATTCTGCTGCTGTCAGAAGCTAAGACTCTGTCAAGGGAGGTAGCAAGGCTTGATTATGTGCACATAACGAAAGGAGTTTTAAGCAAATATTTTCTGTACACACCAGGTATTTTTATATAAGTTCTCAGAAAAACTACAGGAAAAATAGCTTTTAACCTGGTGTGAAGTTTTCTTTTTGAGTCTCCATCCATCCATCCACCTACTCATCCACTCATCCATCCATCCATCCCTCTGTCCATCCGCCTATCCACCTGCCCATCCATCCATCCAAACATCCATCCATCCAAACATCCATCCAAACAGCTTTAATGACCATCTCAACTTAAAATCCTACTACCTATCTCCTCAGCCATGTCTTCCCTTTTCACCATTGCCATAGGTATTCCTCTTCTATTACTCCTACATCTTCAGTGATACAGGAAGGGAGAATGGGCAAAATATACTTAAGGTTATTGTTAATAAGTGAACCTAATTTCTATCTTGACATACTATTTCCTCCTCTCCCAGTGAGGAAAACTTAACTTAAATCAGTCCAAGAGAAACAAGCATTTCTTTCCCAGTTAACTGGGGGGTTTCTACCTGCCCTTAATCATATCTCTGGGTGATTTTTACTTCAAACTTTAGGCCATTGGGCCATGCCAATCATATGAGTATAGAGGCTCATGGTCCTTGTTTGATGATATTTATCCACTCTATCTGCTTATTTTATCCATGTCCTTCCTGGCCCCAAGTCATTGGTCCATAATGTTTTTATTAACCCTCCCCTCCTGTCTCTGAGGGTACTCAGGCAACTTGTTCTCTTTCATCTAACTCTGGCTTCCTTACCAAGGACATGGGACATGTGATCATTCTCTCCTCTGACACTCTGCAGGTAGAAAAATTTAAGAATCCAGCTTGGACCCTCTTTTTTGCCACATTCTATCCCACATTACTGACTATACCTCTGCCAGCCTCCACAAGGACATTTTACTAGATTTAGAGCCAACCTTACCACCCATTTGTTGGTAATGAACCTTGTGGCCTTTGGTCATTAGAACCTAACCTAAAATCTATATTTTGCAGTCCCACCATCTTGCCTCTCTCACAGACCAAAAGATAGGAAGAAGAATTGGGACTCACATCTCTTTTAAGGATCTTACTCACCTCTAAGCTTTTGCTTCTTTTCATACTTTCCCTTTCCTGCCCATGGGAGCTTTATCAAATTTAAGATGAGAATAGTAACTTCTTTTTATCAAATGTTTTTCTCAGTCTATTAGGTGTAATGTATATTTTATGTTCTGAGTCTTTTGGTATTTATGAAACCACAAAAATTATTAAAAAACATTTGGGAATAAAGCATTGACTTCCAAAATTCATTTATATTTGGAAAGTCAAAAACAAAGTGTCGAATGTGTATGTGGATACCCGGGAGTTCAATGTCTATGCAGACCTGTAGGACCGAGGTGGGGGAGCCTTAATGACCATCTCAACTTAACATCCTACTAGCCTAGACTTGGTACAACCTGCAGTCTTGCTTAATCTCCTGCAGCTACCCACCACTTTTACTTCATGCTGCAGCTTTATCTAATCACCCTCAGTCCTGCTGAAACCTGCTATATTGCTGTTAAGATTCCATGACTTTGAACAAAGCTCTGCCTCTCTCTCCCATTTTTTTTGTAAGGGCACTTGTCTACATGGAAAACTCAAATTCATTCTTTCGAAACCAACTCAAGAGTTTCTCCCTTTGACATTTCTAAATTAAATCAAACACTACCTTACCACCAAAGCTTCTGCAATCTGTTGTCTTTTTTTTTTTTGGCTGACCTCCATCTCTCTCCCCAACTAGACTGCGACTATCTTAAAACCTAGGGCTATGTTATATATTATATATATATCTGCATCTCTGTTATCTGTACAGCACATTGTACATCACAGGTACTCAGCAATTAGAGGAAGAAATGAAGGGGGAGAGTACTGGGATTTCTGAGACAGAAGGAAGAATAAAGGGAGAAAAAAGTTTTGTTTTATACTTAGGTGAGTAAAGTACTAGTAAGTAATAAAAGTTAACATTTGCCTCTAACCTACATTGTACTAGCCACATACTTTTCTTTAGATTATTTCATTAGACATGACAATTTTATGCTCCCGTTTCACAACAGAGGGATCGAAGCTACAGAAAAGTTAAACAATTTTATTCAAGACTCTTCACCCAACAGATGGTGGAACTAAGGTAAGGATCCAAAGACACTTGATCCTAAAGCCAACATCCTTTTCCATGATGCTCTCCTGAAAAGTGGCTAAATCTGAGGTTGCCGAAAATTATCTTAATACCTGCCGTAGATGCTGTTCTCATGGCCTTTTCTGTTGCCCTTTGCCTCTTCATGAACTCCCCTTGACTATCCACCTGCCATTGGCCACATTCTCTTCCCTCAGTTAGGGCTCTGTATATTTGCCATTTCCCTTTTATAGACATTATAACATAAGATCTGGCATCAGAAACCCTGTTTGGACTTACATTTCTGTCATACATTATCTTCTGTGAGTTATTTATTCTTTTGAAGCCTAGTTATTCTCCAAATGTAGGTTGTTGTGAAGACCCAAATAGAGAACTTATGAGGTATTTCATAAATGGTAATTTTTATTCCCATGCTGCACTAGCAGCGATGACTATCCAGAGCCTCAGGCTTGTATATTCTATGCCCTTTGTGTCTTAAAACTTTGGTCACTGCAATTCTAATTGATGGATTGTTTAAATTACTGGGAATATTATGATGGGTCCATAAGAATCAGGGATAGAACTCTGTGCTGCCATGATGGCTCAGGTAGAAGTGACATTGATTGGAGGACAGGCAAAGGATGTTTTAGAACACCAGGCGTCACAATACTAAGTCCCACAGTTACTCTCCCCTCCTTCCTGGGAAAAGGCAGCACTATGGAAACTCAGTCTTTGACCCACAGGGAGACAGAATTTTTTTTTTTTTTTTTCCTAATGGATGAGAAAAGACTGGAACTTATCTGTTCTGAGTCAAGCAAGTCCAAAAGAGAAGGCAAGACTGACCTGACTGTGTTTTGCTCTTACCCACTTTGGGTGACTTTTCAGTGTGTGGAGTTTGGGATGGGATCTGAAGGCATTTTCTGTTGAAAATAATCACAAAAGTGGTGAATAAGTAGTTCCCCTGAATATATGGGACATGGGATCTCTCTTTAAACAAGGAAACAATGTCAGTAGATACATGGATGAAACTTTCTTTGTTCCTCTAGAGGCTAGAACTTGGACCAGTGGGTGGTTTACAGGATATGAGAATCAGATCATCTTAAGGAAGAACTCCAATAATTAGGGTTAGCTATCAGGTGAATGAACTGATGAAATTCTGAGAAGGGGCAAAGACACCACAGTTCTAGGAGTCCATCATTTATCAGAAGGGCATGTCTGGATGCCACTTAGATTATCTGGAAGGATCCAGGTTTTAGATGAGCCATACAGCCATTGACAAGGCACCGTGTGATCCAAAGAATCTTACTTACCTAATCTGACCTGTTACCTCATTAACAAAATAACAGCTTCCAACTAAATAGGTTTAAATTTGCTTCCAGATCTAAATTCTAGAAACACAACCAATCAAATTGTTCTCTCTATTCTTTTCCATATCTCTTTTTTTGTATAAATTCAAAAAATCTTTCAAAGTACATTGTACTTTCTATTGTTTTATAGAACCATGTGCGCACACACAAAAAATGTATTCCTGAGCAAAGTAAAGGGCCAAACCATAATCCCCCAAATAAAATACAATTGGCTTAAAATAGTGGGCTCAATAAGATCATCCTGATGCTAAATCACACTAAAAATAAAATAATAATTCTTCATGATAAACTATAACATCTAAGCCAGAATTATGCTTAAGGCTAACCTATATTCTGATAGCAAAAATGAAAAATTGAAAAGCAATGGTACACCCTGAAATAAACTGGATAATATGGATACTTGAAATGATGAATATTCCTAGCATTTTCTTTTGTTTATTATGTCGTGAGAGTCCACAGTTGATTTCACAGATGATTATACATCACTTTAAATATTGAAGAACCATTTGAAACACTCGAAAAGAAAAAATAAATAACAGTGTTGTTTCTTAAGAAATGAGGTAAGGCTGATTATGCTCCATTCAGTACAACAGATTTTATTCAATAAATTTCCAACACAGTTGGAAAAAAAGAGATGCTTTTAGGGTACCCACATTAATAGTAGAAGATGTGCCTTCTTATTTTATAGGAAACATCCATTCTTCCTTGTAATGTTTCCAGTTGGTTTCCACAAAGTTAAAAGCAGTTTTGCTCACTGCAAAAAAAAAACAATTGTTAGAGACTAGAGAGCATTGGCCATCCACTTTTGCACTCCTGGAGAAAACAGTGCAGCACATGCCTCTCCTTGGTAGGCTGTGAGACAAGCACTAACGCTGAGTATTTAACTGAGTTGTTAGTCCCCACTGAGGAGTCAGGAAGTTCTGGTGAATCAATTTCTTCTGGGCTAACTTTCATGTGTGACTACTTGCTTTGAATGAGCACCCACTGAATGACTAGGAATTTATCCTGGTAATTAGGAGCAAAGGTGAGATGCTACTACAATCCCAGGGTTCTCTAGAGGGTCCTGTGTTTCCCGGAAGGAGCTAATCTCAGGACCAATGCTAAAGTGTGTGTGGGATATTGTGTAACTTTGTGATTCATAGTTTGTTTTTTCTTCTTTTTAAATACAGGGCTGTCTATGAAGAACTTATGAAACTCAACACCCAAAGAACAGATGATCCAATCAATAAATGGGCAGAAGACATGAACAGACATTTCTGCAAAGAAGACATCCAAATGGCCAACAGACACATGAAAAAGTGCTCAATATCGCTCGGCATCAGGGAAATCCAAATCAAAACCTCAATGAGATACCACCTCACACCAGTCAGAATGGCTAAAATTAACAAGTCAGGAAACGACAGATGTTGGCGAGGATGGGGAGAAAGGAGAACCCTCCTACACTGTTAGTGGGAATGCAAGCTGGTGCAGCCACTCTGGAAAACAGTATGGAGGTTCCTCACAAAGTTGAAAATAGAGCTGCCCTACGACCCAGCAATTGCACTACTGGGTATTTACCCCAAAGTTAAAAATGTAGGGATCCGAAGGGGTACGTGCACCCCGATGTTTATAGCAGCAATGTCCACAATAGCCAAACTGTGGAAAGAGCCAAGATGTCCATCGACAGATGAATGGATAAAGAAGAAGTGGTATATATATACAATGGAATATTGTGCAGCCATCAGAAGGAATGAAATCTTGCCATTTGCAACGACGTGGATGGAACTGGAGGGTGATACGCTGAGCGAAATAAGTCAGAGAAAGACATGTATCAAATGACCTCACTGATATGAGGAATGCTTAATCTCAGGAAACAAACTGAGGGTTGCTGGAGTAGGGGGTGGGGTGGGAGGGATGGGGTGACTGGGTGATAGACACTGGGGAGGGTATGTGCTCTGGTAAGCGCTGTGAATTGTGCAAGACTGTTGAATCTCAGATCTGTACCTCTGAAACAAATAATGCAATATATGTTAAGGAAAAAAAAAAAAAAAAGAAGAAGATAGCAGGAGGGGAAGAATGAAGCAGGGGGAAATCAGAGGAGGAGACAAACCAGGAGAGACGATGGACTCTGAAAAACAAACTGAGGGTTCCAGAGGGGAGGAGGGTGGGGAAATGGGTTAGCCTGGTGATAGGTATTAAAGAGGGCACGTACTGAACAGAACACTGGGTGTTAAACGCAAACAATGAATCATGGAACACTACATCAAAAACTAATGATGCAATGTATGGTGATTAACATAACATAATAAAATTTAAAAAAAAGAAGTAAAATAAATAAATAAATAAGTCAATAAATAAATACAGTGCTGTCAACTATGGTCACCATGTTCTTCATTAAATCCTCAGAACTTATTCACCTTAGACCTGACAGTTTGTATCCTTTTATCCACCTCTCCCAGTTTCCCCCATTCCCCAGCCCCTGGTAACCATTTTTTTTTACCTTTTGTTTCTGTATATTTGTCTTGTTTCATTTTGTTTGGGTTTGGTTTTGATTTTACATGTGAGACCATGCAGTATTTGTCTTTCTCTGTCTGATTTACTTTACTTCGTGTAATGCCTTCAAGGTTCATCCATGTTGTCACAAATAATAGGATGTTTCCTTCTTTCTCAAAGTTGAATAATATTCCATAATATAAATATACACATCATATATATATATATACACATTATATGCATATATATACATTATACACATTATATATACATATTATATACATTTATATAATTTCTATAACGTGTGTGTGTGTATATGTATACACACACCCATATATATATGTATATATAATGTATATATAATGATGGACACTTAGGTTGTTTCCATAACTTGGCTACTATGAATAATGCTTCAATAAACATAGGGGTGCAGATAGCTCTTTGATATCCTGTTTTCATTTCCTTTGGATATATATCCAGAAGTGTGGTCGATAGATCATATGATAGTTCAATGTTTAGGGGAAACTGCAGTCCACAGTGGCTGCACCAATTTACATTCCCACTGACAGTGTACAGAGTTCCTTTTCTCCACATTCTCACCAACTGTTGTTACTTCTTGTCTCTTTGATGATGGCCATTCTAACAGGTATGAAGTGATATCTCATTGTGATTTTAATTTGTATTTTCCTGATGATTAGTGATGTTGACCACCTTTTCATGTACCTGTTGGCCATTTATATATCTTCTTTGGAAACATGACCATTTATGTCCTCTGCCCATTTTTTTAACCAGATTTTTTTTTTTTTTTTTGCTATTGAGTTATATAAGTTCTTTATATAATTTGGGTATTAATCCCTTATCAGATATGTGGTTTGCAAATATTTTCTCCCATTCAGTAGGTAGCCTTTTCATTTTGTTGATGATTTCCTTCTCTGTGCAGAAGCTTGTTAGTTTGATGTAATCCCACTTGTTTATTTTTGTTGTTGCTTTTGCTTTTGTGTCAAATCACTCAGTCTTTTGTTACCAGCAACAGCAGAGTGAAAGGGAGGGGGCACTTAGCTTGCTCAGAATACTACAAACCATTGAGCTAGCTGGGTTGACTTGGGCAACTCAAGTAATCCTTTGAGTGTGTTTCTTTATTTGTAAAACAAGGACACCACTACTTAGGAGTTATAGCTCTGATTAAATGGAGGAAGAATAAATGGAACATCCTGGGAAAATCGTCAGAGTAGTTTCTCAAGAAATATGTATTGAAAATAATTAGACATAGGACGTACGTCAATAGCTTCAAAATGTATGTCTAGAGGGAGAAATGCAAGAAAAGGTGAGAGGGAAGGGTGGAGGGAAAGGAAGCGTAAGGCAGGTGAGAGAAAAGGAAAGAAGGGAAGGGAAGGAGGGGAAGAAATCCCAGCCACGTTCTCTTGGATGCTGCTGTCTCTTGCCACACCACATAAGAAGCTGGCCTTTCAATTTAACCAAAAAACCATATCTCATCCCACTTGTCTGCACCTATCAGCCATCACAAAAGCCTTGCATGCAGAGCGTGTCTCTCATTCTTTGCTCCCACAGCAGGCAGGACAGTACCTGACCCAGAACAGAGCCTAATATGAGTCTCTGCACACACTGCCTTAGTTAAGAGACATGCTGGAGGAGTGTGATCTCCACAAGGTAGCGTCAGGAAAGATGAGCTTGCATTCTTCTGTACCATTTAGTAGCTTGGATCCCTGGGAAGGCTCTTAATCTCTGGGGACATTGCCCAAGTCAAAGGTTAGTGGGAGGACCACACAAAATAATGGATTGTTGAGTAGGGATATGTAAGGTACTATCCAAGTTTGTTATGGTTTGAACTGTCTCCCTAAAAAGATATGCAGAAGCCCTAACCCCCAGACCTCATTGCAGATGTTATTCATTAAGATAAGGTCATACTGGAATTGGTGGTGGGGGGGCTTAAACAAATAGAAGTGGTATCCATATGAGAAGAGAGAAATTTAGACACAGACACCAAAATGCAGACTCAGGGGAGACCAAGTGAAGATGGAAGCAGTGAGCAGGGTGATGGAGTTGTAAGCCACAGGACCCATGAACAGCTAAGAACCTGCAGAAACTAGGAAGAGAAGAGGGATTCTACTCAGAGTCTCAGAGCATAGCTCTGGCAACACCCTGAAATTACAGTTTTGCACAATTGTGAGACAATAAATTTCTGATGTTTTCAGCCACCCTGTTTGTGGCACTTCCTAGGTAGCCATAGGAAACAAACATGCTATTTTATTATTGCTTTATGTTTCCTCCTCCTCCTCCAATTATATTCAGATATGTATTGAGCACTTCCAAACCAAGCATTATGCAAGTAAGTAGGAATAAAAAGGTAATAATAACTAACACCGATATGGTCCCACTATGTGCCAGATACTGTTCTAAGTGATTTATTTAAAATATAGCACCATGAGATTGATACTGTTCTTATCCCCAATTTATAAATGAGGAAATTAAGTCACAGAGAGGCTAAGTATCTAGTGTAAAGTCACTAGATAATCAGGATTTTAACCTAGGATTCTAGAGACAGTGCACTTAACCTATCACTGTGTACACAGGCTCTCAAGATAAACCATACACAGTCCCTAACATCAAGGAACTCACTGTGTAAGAGAAGACTGCCCAGGGCTCCTGGGTGGCTCAGTTGTTAAGCGTCTGCCTTCGGCTCAGGTCATGATCCCAGGGTCCTGGGATCGAGTCCCACATTGGGCTCCCTGCTTGGCAGGAAGCCTGCTTCTCCCTCTCCCACTCCCCCTACTTGTGTTCCTGCTCTCGCTCTCTCTCTATCAAATAAATAAATAAAATCTTAAAAAAAAAAAAGAGAGAGAAGACTGCCCATACTTGTAAATACTTGAAATTTACAATTTTTGAGGGCAAAGGTAGAAGTAAATATAATATATTGATACAACCCAGAGAAAGATATGGAATTATTGGGGTCCTGTTAGGCTTCTTGGACGAGGTGATAAATCAGACAATTTCTAATTACATCAAGGAGAGGAATAGGTGTTCCAGGCTAGAAGCACTGGGCATGTGTGCTTCTCATGGACAATCAGGATTTCAGTGGACAAGATATTCAAGAAAGGAGATGAAACTGCACAGAATTTGGGCTTTATCTGTTGTCATCAGGGACCAATTTAACTGGGGAATAGCAAGGTCAGGACTAAAGGGTGGCAAAGAAGGAACACAAGTTTTGAATTCAGAGACCTGAATTTGAATGATGTCTATACATTTTGCTGCTGTACCTCAGGAATTGACTCCAGGGTGTGACACTGTCATCCAGGCCTGATTCATCAGTTCATTCATTCATTCTTTCATTCATTTATTCAATACACCTGTATTGGGCATTTACTCTTTTCCAAGCCCTCTTCTAAGTGATGCAGACAGAGTAAGGAGGAAGCACTCAAGATCCTCCACTTTCTTGGTGCATATATTTTTGAGTGGTAGCCAATTATCAGGTAAGCAAATGCTACCACATCATAATTTATCTAGTGATAGTTTCAATGGAGACAATAAGAGCAAGAGATGGAGTGAAACGATGAGTAGGAGATACTACTATTGATAGGTTAGTTTGAGAAGGCCTCTCTGGCATTCAAGTTGCTACCTAAAGAATGAGACCAGACCATCCCTGCTAAGATTTGATGCAAGATGATCCTACACACAGGAAACAGCAGGTGCATGCCCTAAAATAATAGCAAGCGTGGAATTTTCAAGAAATAAGAAGGCTAGCATGCCATGAAAGAGAGGCATGACAGCAAACAAGGATACAGATGGAGGCAATGTTCAAGGTCTGCTCCTGCCAGGAGTTTGTACTTCATGATGAACCTGATGGTGAGTCATTGAGGGATTACAGAGAGGAGATGATGTGATCAGATTTGCTTTTTCAAGAGCTCCCTGGCTTGGGAACCCATTAGGTCAAGATAGGAGAGATTGTCTCCAATCATCACTAAAGATTCCCAGCAATGCCAGGATTATGCATTTGACTCCATGCACTTGGCTCTTAGGAACTTGGGAAGTGTACAGTAAATCTTTGTAGACTTGACTCATTTTTTTTTAATCATAAAATTCATAAGTACCTTATTCAGAGAAAGAGCTGCTAAAAATGTTCAAGAATGCAAAATTTTATGATTTGAAAAGAATTTATGATTTGAAAAGGAATTTTCTCTATTTGAATTCTTTATTTTATTATTTTATTTTATTTTTATTTTATTATGTTATGTTAGTCACCATACATTACACCATTAGTTTTTGATGTAGTGTTCCATGATTCATTGTTTGTGTATAACACCAGTGTTCCATTCAATACCTGCCCTCCTTAATACCCATCACCAAGCTAACCCATTCCCCTACCCCCCTTCCCTCGACTTGACCATTCTTAGAGTAGTAGTAGCACTGAGTTTTGGGCCATTTCTTGTTATATTGAAGGTTCCTAGTTGTATGGAGCTGTGGGGGCAGAGGATGGGTGGCTGTGTGACAGAGAAGGGAGCAGTCACTTCCTGTCATTTACATGCTTCTCCCATTGCCTAAGCGGTATGGATAACCAAGCTGTAACACCTGTTCAGTTGTACATGTTGTCTGTCCTACTTGCTCCTTCTCCTAGAGCTGCAGTCAGTTAGTACCCATCAAGGACACCTACCTCACTATTGTCTCTGCATCTTACTTAAATATAGAAAGATTTAGGATATTCTGGCCCAAAGAGAGCATCCAGTTGGTCTGCTTCTAGTCCATCTGTTGTCCTGAGCCTCCTTTTGGGACCTGGGTTTCTATTTCGTTCCTCGAATCTCTGATGTACTCATGTGACTCCTATCTCATTCACTGTCGTTTTGGCCCTGTGTCTAAATTGTCATCACAGATGGTGACTTCTGATATAAGGAATGGATGTCACTGTGGTGCCAAATAAAGGGGTAGCAGACGTGATACCTTTTTTATTCTAGCAGGGATAACAAAACTAGTATAAAGAATAATGTCAAAATGCATAACCATTTACCCATTCATCCATTCAAAAAATATTATTTGTTTTTTTTTTTTTAAAGATTTTATTTATTTATTTAAAAAATATTATTTGAATATTACTATGTACCAAGAACTCTGCTAAATACCACACAAGGTACTGGGAGAAAAATGAAAAAATGCAGAAGTGATCCTTGGTCTCATGGGGCTTTGGGTCTAGTCGCAGGTGGTGGCGGTGAATGAGAAACCAGGTAGGGTATGGTAGGGAAGAATCAAATCAGAGGAATCGGGCAGAGAAATGAGAATGACTCCAAAGTGAAAGACCCAAATTAATGACATCAGGGGACAGTGACTTGGTTTGAAGAACAGATGGTGGGGGTACCTGTAGAAGTGCCCTGATGTACCAATGGGCAGAAACAGGTCCATTTTATAGTGCCTCTGCTGGGGAACCCATCTGAAGGGGCCCTTAAGGCCCTGGAGTAGCCCGAGACACTCATCTTTGAGACTGATCTTGTTCTCCCAATTCTCCCACTACTAGAGTCCCTGCTGGGCTCCTCCCACTCCATGACCTGGGATCACGCCCCTAACTTCCATACAATGCCTTCCTTTAAATGACTACAGAGTTTTCGGAGTCCTGGACGTTTGAAGCAAGATTCTTCTTGGCCTCTAGTCTCAGTTGACTTAGTTGAACAACCCCCCTACCCCATTTCTTCATGTTAGATCATGTTGATTGCCAGCAACCATGTTGGCTGTCTCCTGTGGACTATTGCTACATGCCACAGTCCATGAATTCTGCCTTCTGATTGGCACCGATCATGTCTTTTCTGCCTGGTCTCTCCCCAGTGCTTGCCTCCTCCTCAAGGTTGTGTTCAGAGTCTCTGATCATAGTCCTCCCTTTCTGATCCAGCCCACAAGTGTTGCCCCAAATGTGAATGAAGCTTCACTTTCCAACATCATTTTGGTCATTACAGCTACAGAATTGTTCCTCCCCACTTGACTTAGAAGAAAAAAATGTCTCTCTAATTTTTTTTTTTCTTTAAACATCTTATGGGTTGTCTTATATTTTTTGCAGGAACCCTCTGGGTAGAAGCCTTTAAAACAGGGAAATATAAAAGTTCCATCTTCCTGTGGGTTCACCTTCAGTCTCTTCCCAGCAGGCACTGTGCATGGTCCCACAATGCCAGACTCACCTAGCCCCTAAACAGGCATGCTTTGTCTCACCCTTTTACTTTTGGGACCAGTGAACCCTTCTTTGCCCTGAGTCCCCAGGCTACATTTTACTCATTCATTCAACAAAGGCTCATTAAGCCTTGTCATCATGAAAAAACAAACAAAAACACTTGTCATCTATCTCCCACTCCCCAAAATGATTGACAATTGTGGGGAGATTCTCAGATGGAAGATTAATTCATGTCAATTTGACTTCCAGTTGAGAATAATAATGATTAATGATTATGATTCCCTCTTTGCCTTACCAAAGAAATTGCAGGTAGCTGGGTTAGATAGCTGGGGGGCAGAAGGGTGACATGAGCAGAAACTTGTCTATTTGCTCCAGTAAAGCTTCCTATCCCAGTACAGAGCTCATAAGAGCTGATGATTTAGCAGCAGCAAACTTCCTCTCTGCTGACTGAAACTGAAATCTGAAAGATGAATATTGGCCCTTGGGCCATGTATCTTTGAAAGATACTTCCTTTAAAGAGTAAAGAAATTATTCAAAAATGTAAACCAAACTTTGCTTTCCCAAGTGTTTACATAAATCAGTATATGTCAAATGGCATGCTATTATATGAAAAAGGAATGTGTCTTGTTCTTGGAATACATAGTGCCAGATGATATGTACAAGCACGCCTTTACATATCACTTTTTTGCTTATTCATCCAAGAGATGAAAATATTTATATTCAACAAGGAAAAAGAATATGATGGTTTCAAAGCAGGAAATCGCTACATATGAAAACACAAATGGATACACGAGGAAATTATTTGCATTATTTAGATTAGGAATAAAAACTCATACCTGCATTTGAAGGGTCCAGATACCTGAAGTAGAAGTGTCCTACTCCTGATATAGAATCGATCACTGACTAGTCATTTTATGTAATAAAAACCTCTCAAATCTGTCCCCTATTTGCAACCAGCTGTCAATTCCTGAGTTCAGGAATGTAACAAGTGTTTCTTAGACCAGAGGGGATAAACTTAGTGATTTAACAGATGCAAAAAAATTCCCCAAATTGTACAGATTGTGACATTGTGTGGGTCACTAGTAACATAGGATGGGCATCATTTTATTTTGACAAATAAAAATATTTTAAGGGCACATCATCCACTGTTGCCAACATTTGTACAACAAATGTTAAAAAAAATTGGACAAAAATACGTTTAAAATGACCATTTAAAAATGTCTTCTTTTCAGTTGAATGCACTGATTTGCATTGCATAAAAAGAATTCTGCATTATCTTTCTTCTTCTTACCTCGCCAGAGTTCTGTGCAAACTTCCTCAGGGAGCAGCAGGGTGAAACAAAGCCTCAGATTCTCACACAGCCTCTAGTGAGTCTTTTTTTCTTTTCTTTTTTTTTAATTTTTTTTTTTTTCTAACGAGTCTTTCTAACCCCATTTCTCTCTCTGGGTCCTTCTTGCTACTTCCGCCAAAACAATCTTCCTTAATAGGGAAAACGCTAAGTTGTTTAAGACACCCTGTGGCTCACCATCGTCTTCAGAATGAAGTTTATATTTTTTCCCTTTTGTTTCTTTCTTAAGATAGACAAACCGTGTAGGTTCTGGAATTCAGTCTTCCTGTGGGTTCACCTTCAGTCTCTTCCCAGCAGGCACTGTGCATGGTCCCACAATGCCAGACTCACCTAGCCCCTAAACAGGCATACTTTGTCTCACCCTTTTACTTTTGGGACCAGTGCACCCTTCTTCGCCCTGAGTCCCCAGGCTATATTTTACTCATTCATTCAACAAAGGCTCATTAAGCCTCTGCTGAATGCCAGACTGATAGAACAGAAAACACAACAGGTAAAACCCCACCCATACGGAACTTATATTCATTCATCTTCTTTTCCCTAAGCTGCCACTACATATTATGTACAATGCCATCATAGTTTGAGCTTGTGTGATTTGTCTTCCAAACCAAAACCCTTTGAGAGTAAACAGGATGCTATTCATACTTATTACAGGACAACAGGTATTCCTGTCAAACTATCCATGGCAAACCGGAAGGTTTGACAACCCAACTACAGAATGTGTCACTGTTCGTTAGCATCTGGGATTTCCCTAAGAATTCTGTATGCCTAACACCCAGCACACACCACGTGGACGTGGTTTGCAAGTAAAAATATCTTAACTTGTTTAAAATGTTGATTCATTTAATAATGAATAAATAAATGAACAAATAACCACAACTCTCTAACTTTACATGTGTGGATGTTAGTGTGTTCGTACAATAAATCATCCAGTATTAGTCGGAACAATTTTATAGGTTACATGTGACAAAAGCACAACTCAAATGAAATTCGGAGAGAAAAAGGAATATACCTGGAAATCCAAGAGGGTTAGTTTTGGGTATGGCTAGATATGGGAGTTCACATAATGTGATCTGGCGCTCTCTCTCTCTCTCTTTCTCTCTCTCTCCATTTTCAGCCTCGCTTCTCTCCATCTGGCCTCATTCTGACCAAACCCATATAGAGTCCAGATGGCCCCCAGAAGCTATAGGCTTCTTGGATTGTTACAGTTTATGATACCAGAGAGAGAGAGAATTTTTATGAAGAGTTCCAGCTGAAGTTCCAAGGAGGGCTTTGATTAGCCTGACTTGGATAACTTGTTTGTTCTTGAAATTGTACTTTAAAAAAGCATTACCTACTATTTACACAGCACTTATTTTATGTTAAGAATTGCCTTAAACCCTTGGCATGGCATATCACCTTTGCTTCTCATAGTAATCCCACATGCCAAACATCGTTGCTTGAATTTCAAAGAATTAGTGGGATTCTCTCAGGGTGGGAATAGAATGATTTTCAAAGGACAGATTTTAAAAAGAAAAAAAAAGTAGTTTCCCTTTGCCCCAAGACATTGCTCAAATGCTATTTTAATCCAAATATTCTAGAAGGTGTTGATTAAATGAGAAATGTGTAAATCTCTTTACAATTAATTAATGCAGGTGCACACAGCCAAGTTTGCATTCTTCCCCATAAAGAGAAGGTCCAGGGCTTGGAACCTGGTGTCAGAGAGCAGGTGTTTGAGCCCAGCTAAGCCATTTGCCCTCTGTGGGATCTTGATCTAAATAGTTAATCTCCTAAGTCTCAGTTCCCTTATCCATATAATGGAGATACTTAAAGGCTATGTGAACACTAAATTAGGTGATACAGAAAGTACTCATCACAGTGCCCAGTCTAAGTGCTTGCTCAAAAACAAGCACTTGTTAGCTGTTGTTAGAGTCAGTTTGGGGAAATGTGTGACCTGTGGGATCAGACAGAGCCTGGTTCTAGGAGGAGCACCTTGCTTGGTTTAATGCTCCACTACCACCTTTCTGAAATTCTTAGTAATTTTGTCTTTGGACTTGTGTTCTGTGAGTGAATACTGAGGGCACAGTGCGGTGTGCCCATGAGCAGAGGAGATGAGTGCAGTACGTGTGCGCCATCCCTTGCCCTCCATTCCATGAGCACAGAATTCCAGTGGATTCATATTGCGTGGGAGTTCAATGAGACTCAAAGCCAATATAAAGTAAATGTGCTGTGTCTTTGACTGAATAGGGTGCTGACAGCTCAGAATTATGCTTTGTGCTTGAACCAGAACTTCCTTCAAACAAAAATAAGGCAACATCATTTAAAGAAACACAAAAGTCCAAAAACCATAGCACAACCTCTCCTACTGTGTTTCTTCCCTCTATTAGCCAACTACTCAGGCTGAGAATGTGGAAGGGAAAGGAAGATGGGATGATCCAGAGTTTCTTCACCTTCTAGCCTTTCCCTACTCATTGGTGAGGCAGAGGAGAGTATTGGTTGGATGAACACACAAAAAGAATTGAAAGAGGAAAGCTGAGCTAGCTCGATGCCTTATCCCCACTGCTGTGGTGAGAATGGGATACACACATACACAGGATACAGAGGAGTTATTAAGTACACATTGTGCAATTGCAGTGTTTCTGAATATGAGTAAAGACTCTCATACATACATTTAAGACTGGCATTGCACAGTATGAAAATGAATGGGATAATCCATGCTAGTAATTAAAAGTTTTAATTTTTATTGACTCCGAATGTCATTAAATGCAAATAAAAACACCAAGACAACTGGAGAGAGGGGCCACAGAAAAAAGGAAAAAAAAAAAAACCTTTAATTTAAACTTCTTTAATGGTATTTCCTCTTCTGTGTTTTGAACCAGGGATTCATATTTTCATTTTGCCCTGGGTTCACGAATTATGTAGCCAGCCCTGGCTGTGTTACATTATTTCATCCTGAGAATGAATCTAGGCCTGCCCAAACCTCACTGCCTCCGGGATGGCTGCCCAGATTACTTGGCCCAAATCTCTCTCTCTCTGTTAACCTGGTACCAATTTTCTCATTTTTCTTTCTTAGCACAAGCCCTGGTGGGACTTGTATATAGTCCTGTCTTGTCAGTTCAACTGTGAGCCCTTCCACCCCGACCCCCACCCCCACCCCCACCCCCACCTCCCCCGGGGCTGAAGATCTTGTTTTGAAGATCTTGTTTTGTTTGCCTGCAGCCCCAGCGCTGTCAGCCCATGCAGGTCATCAGTTAAAACTTCCTGAATTGAATCATTGGCCTCTTTGGGAACTGCTCAATCTGCTGTGAATTTCTCTGCAGGGGCTTACCCTCAATGTTGCACTTTGATTGAATTCAATCTAATGCCCCAGAAGCATCAGGACATCACTTTTTTCAATAGAGTATTCTTCCACATTTTGATGTGGGCTTTTTGATTTCAGGCATTCAGGATGATATGCAGATTTCATTGGCTGTCCTGAGAAGGGACCTCCTTTCCTGGGGCAGCCAATGCATTGCTCTCCCACCCCAAATCCCTGGCAGTTCTCTGGCTTCTTGCTTTCTCTGAGCCAAGCTTTTGGTCTGGTGAGTAGCCCAGCAGGCAACAGAGGGCTCTTTCTTTCTTTCTTAGCAGAAAGAGAGGAGCTGGCTGCTAAGAATAGAATGTGTGCTCTTAGGGCTGGGTCTCTAACCTGTTCCCTGCTGGAGGGGTCCTTGGAGTCAGAAGTGACTAGCATAAACATGGAACAGATGAGGCTGACTGTCGTCCTTGGAGTAAACTCTGGAGTCCTCACCATGACCTTGAGTCCACTATGATTCAGTCCCTGACCTCTCTCGCCACAACCCCATACCAAGCCCATGCCCTGGTGGGTGAGAACATCTAATAAAGCCCCCTTTCCACTCTCCTGTACCAGCCCTGCCTTGCTCACGTGGTCCCCTCATTCTGAATGACCTAATTTCTTTTAACCACGCTCCATCCCACCCCCAACTCAGCTTATTCACCCTTTTGGTTAATTTCTCCTTTAAAGCCCATCTTTTTTTTTTTTTTTTAAGATTTTATTTATTTATTTGACAGAGAGAGACACAGCGAGAGGGAACACAAGCAGGGGGAGTGGGAGAGGGAGAAGCAGGCTTCCTGCTGAGCAGGGAGCCCAATGTGGGGCTCGATCCCAGGACCCTGGATCATGACCTGAGCCGAAGGCAGACGCCTAACGACTGAGCCACCCAGGCGCCCCTAAAGCTCATCTTAAACATAAAATACGGTCATTCATTTGGGAATATAAAAGAATCCTTTTCTCAAGCCTGTCCTAGAGGGGAAAAAAATGTATTAAGAAACCCAGTATGTCTATATATGTTGTGAAAGATTGACAATCATACAGAACCAGAAGGAAACACAGGTGTGTGATCTTGTGATAAGGAAAGTCTTTCTTTGAAAGACTTTTGATATTGAAGGCAGAAATCATAAACTAAAAATGTCACACATTTGAACATAGAGAACATTTAAATTTGCATATTAAAGCACAGCATACAAAGTTTAAAAACAGAGGGAAATTTAAATGATTTTCCTTCATACTTGGAAGGATGAATATTCTCAATTTATACATTCTCTAACAACTCATTAGGAGAAATACCCCATAGAACCAGCATAAAAGAGTGATTTACAAAAGAAATACAATAAATGTTTTAAAAAATCATATTAAAAGTTTTTCTTAGAAGTCATGAAAGAAATGCAAATAAAATCCGCTATATCAACTTGGCAAAGATTTTTAAATGATATTATCTGTGGTATGGTAGACGATATTCAGCAAATACTTTCTTCCTTGTTACTCCATTGATTTGGGTTTGCCATGTGATTAGGTGGGTTGATTATACTTCTTCACTCTTTGACTGGGGGCTTGGCCATATGACTTGATTCAATCAATCAACTAAATTTAATTAACTGATGGATATTATTTGAGCAATGTCATAGCTTGTGTTCACATTGTAGAGATTATCCTCTTGTACACCTGCCTTTCACTATGAGAAGAACATGCTCTGGGTATCTGCTAGTTCACATACCTGAGAGGTTAAGAGACAATGGAGCAAATCTAAATCTGACTCAGATCTTGGAACCCAGCTAAACTAAACCCTGTTTAGATCGGTCAAACTCCAGCCAACATAGAGCCATGTAAGCAAGGAATAAATTCTACATTGTCAAGCCTGCCACCGAGTTCAGGATGGCGTGTTACACGGGATCATTGTAGCAAAACCTACCTGAAACAATGTTTGATATTGGTGAGAATGCAGAGCAATGATGTTGGCTATTCTAGTAAGAGAACTAGGAAACATTAAGGAGGGAGAAAAAAAGAGGAAAAAAAGGAAGAATTCTAAAAAGATGGGGGGAGGAAAGAGGGAGAGAGAAAGGAAGAGAATCTTATGGTAAATTGTTTTTTTACTGAATTGCTGTGCCTAAAGTAATCAGTTAGGATTTATAATAGAAGGAAACATCATGGGGCACCTGGGTGGCTCAGTCAGTTAAGCATCTGTCTTTGGCTCAGGTCATGATCTCAGGGTCCTGCTCAGCAGTGAGATTGCTTCTCCCTCTCTTGCTCCCCCTGCTTCTGCTCTGTCTTTCTCTGTCAAATAAATAAAATATTTTTTAAAAAGAAGGAAACATCAAAACAAGTTAATTGAGCAAAAGGATAAAGCAGAAACCAGAGCCATGTTATTACATATGATTATCACGTTCAAAATGATGATGCTGATGAAGGTGATAACTTGCATCCATGTAGCATTTTCCTTTTTTTTGTGTGTGTCTATTTTTTTTAATTTAATTTAATTTTATTATGTTATGTTAGCCCCCTTACAGTTCATCATTAGTTTTTGATGTAGCATTTTTCAAAATAAAAAAATCTCCTCATGGGGCTGTCAAAATCCAACTTATTCCCATTTTACAGATGAAGAAACTGAGAGAAGTTTTATGGCTTTCCCAAGGTCATAGGTGGTCCTGAGATTTGACTGAGGGTCCTCTCACTCCTAAGGGAGCGCCTTCAGCATTGTGACACTTGTCCTGGCTGGCTCAGGGTTTGTCTGCATGACTAGTGGACATGATTTCCTGAAAGAAGCCAACATGTTCTCCTTTTCCAAGTCGGGGAAATGGAGCTTGTTAACAATCACATCTATACGGATGGCCCCTGACTTACAATGGTTTGACTCACAATTTCTTGACTATATAATGATGTGAAAGCAATACACATTGAACTGAAATTTGGAATTTTGAATTCTTATCTTCTCCCAGGCTAGCACTCTGTGGTACGATCCTCTTTTGTGATACTGGGCGGTGGCAGCTATGAGATCAGGAGGGTAAAGAACCGACCCACTGACAGCCTGTCTGTGCCCATACAACCATTCTCTTTTGCACCTTCGGTAAAGTATTCTTCATAAATTGCGTGAGATATTCAAGACTTTGTTATAAACGAGACTTTGTGTTAGATGATTTTGTCTGACTATCGGTTAATGTAAGTGTTCTGAGCCTGTTTAAGGTAGGCTAGGCGAAGCTGTGATGCTCAGTAGGTTAGGTGTAGTAAATGGATTTTCAACTTAACAATATTTTCAATTTACGATGGGTTTTTTGGGATATAATCCCATCATAAGTCTAGGAAGATCTGTAGTAATTATGCAATGATGGTTTAGATGACCTGACTTCAGACTTTTCTCAGATCTCGTCAATTCCCATTATGGGACACTGTCAAGGATATTCCTCATGAAAGGATAGTAATTGCTCATTATTCAAAGGATTCAATTAAGGGGCCTTTCATCAAAGGATCTTAAGTATTTGCCATACTCCTTCAAAGGTGGTGAGTATATTTACAGAGAGAGCCAGAAAGAGGTAGCAGCATTCAGAGAGTGAATGCTTGATGCACCAGACCAGCAAGGCTACTGCCCATATGGAGAAATTATGTTAAACTGAGCTGTGCTTTGAAAGTGGCAAAGGATGAGTTTGTACTCTCATCTCTCTAGCACAGCTAGTAGTGTTTTTAAGCCAGTTTGTTTTTAAGGATTTAAGAACCCTATGAAAGTGTTTGGTCAAGCAAGATTGAATTGACAGTATCTGTAGGGGCAATCTACCCTCCTTGAGAGGGGCAGTTACAGAGAGTGGGAAAAGATGGTGGATGTGGGTTAAGAGACTGGGTTTAAGTTTGGCCACTTACGAGTTCTGGGAGTTTGGACAGTCTTTTAATCTCTCACATCTGTTTTCTTCTTTTTTCCTTCTCTTCTTCCATCCCTCTGATCTTTTGCTAACACTTATAGAAGTCCTTTTATGTCATTTAAAATTGTGTTTGTGGGCGCCTGGGTGGCTCAGTTGGTTAAGCGACTGCCTTCGGCTCAGGTCATGATCCTGGAGTCACAGGATCGAGTCCCACCTCGGGCTCCCTGCTCAGCGGGGGGTCTGCTTCTCCCTCTGACCCTCCCCCCTCTCATGCTCTCTCTATCTCATTCTCTCTCTCAAATAAATAAATAAATAAATAAATCTTTAAAAAATAAATAAATAAAATAAAATAAAATTGTGTTTGTGTGTTTGCATGTGTATGTATGGAAACCTCAGTCGATGGTAAATAAAGTACTTGATTTTGCTCACATGAGGGAAAAGTCCAGAAAGTTGAGCTTCTGTGGGACTGAGGGCAGATCTATAAAGCCATGTCTTTGTGGGTCTAGTTTTCTTGGCTCTGCCAATATTGTGCTCTGCTCTTGCATTTCACTCCATGCCTCGCTGGTGATAATTTCATGATCACAATGTCTCTGCAGGACACAAACTACCCCTATTCCATTTCCCCTCTGAGAAGAGGCTATTTGCGTGTTTCTGAATATTTGAGCATCTTAACCCTAGAATCTCATTTTGAGGCTCTCTTTTCTGGTGCCACGGGTGGTATTAATTGTTGTGTCTGGCAGAGGCCCAATAGCAAAGAGATGGCGTACTCTACTTGGGACATTTGAGGAGCTATAAGGAAAGGGACTCATTGCAATGATGTGGTCAGGCTTCTAAGGAGAGTGGCAAGGGTTGGTTCAGTTCAGGTTTTTAAGGAGAGTGGCAAGGCTGGTGACAGTGGGGAGCTGTCACCACCCACGGATCTGAAGGAACAAGGAGAGGGACTAGTGCTGGCTTCCAAAGAGGGAATTGCATGGAATTGCATGATAAAAGCAGGGGCGTTGGTAAAGGCAACCCAGCCCCAAAGGAGGCAGGGAAATAAGACTTCCAACTTCACTTCTCCGTGGTTCCAATGCCTTACCATTGCTGCCCCCATCTTTTCCCCGAAATATACCCCACTCACCCCAAGCCCAAGGGCATGGCTTTCCAAAAACACAGACCATCTGGAGCAGCCTCTCGGGGCACAGAGATGGTGGAGAAAGGCAGGGCTGCATCTGGCACCCAGCCCAGTTCAGTGATAATTCTGGGCTTTGCTCTGTAATAAACAGCTAGAAAAAAATAGAGGAGATTGCTGCATGATCAAGATGATTGTAGAAGATTGTCTGGGATTTGAAACATATATGAAGAATACAGAAAAAATTCAAGTTTTTAATTTGGAGGGGAAAAAAAGAGGCCATGGATGTAGGGGATAGACACGTTTTAGGCAATTGGAATTGGAAGCTGGCAATGAGCTTACACGGAGTCCCACCACATCTCAGGAATGCAGTGGGGCCAGGAGACACAAGCAAGAGCCGGTATCTGGGCTTTCAGGGCTGCTCGGTGAAAGAGTGATTAAACGGACTGAGAAAATGGCATTGGAGAAATGGGGGTACATTCTAAGGATGACAGAATTAGGCTCACATTTTCTGGTAAGACATGGGTACAGAGTTCACTGTCTCACGAGAACTTAGAGGAAATAAATTGCCTTCTGAGAATTAAATCTACACTCAGCGGGTATGATTCTCTGTCTGTGGCCTGTGAGAGGGAAACATGAGCCTGTTAAGGCAGAGAACCAAGGCATCAGCCACACACGAAGGGTTTGTTATGCATGTGTCAGGAGACGGTATTTTACACATGGGGTATCATTTACCCTTCACAAAACCCTGTCCTTCAGCTCCATTATTCCCATTTTATATAATTTCCCATAGAAGTTAAATCACTCACCCACATTCTCACATCAAGTTAAGGGTCAGAGAAGCAAGTTAAATGCACATCTGTCTGGATTCAAAGGACAGTTCAGGGAGATAGAGACGGAAGGCCACTGTGATTGAATAATAACCTAGTGAGCATGATTTCATTGTGATGATGATAGTCTGTCCTGTCTCTTTGCTTCCTCTTCTATTCACAAATGCTTGAACTTGGCAAGAGTTTTATTTTCCAGAAGGCAAATATTGGGAATCCATGGTGGACTGGGTTGAACATTGACTCCTCCCACAGATATGTTCACCTAGAACATGGAATGTGCTGTATTTGGAATAAGGGTCTTTGCAGCTATAGATAATGTAAGGATCTCAAGATGAAATCTCCCTGGAGGGGCGCCTGGGTGGCTCAGTCAGTTAAGCGTCTGCTTTAGGCTCAGGTCACGATCCCAGGGTCCTGGGATCGAGCCCCGTGTCCGGCTCCCCACTCAGCAGGGAGTCTGCTTCTCTCTCTCCCTCTGCTGTTCCCCCTGCTTGTGCTCTCTTGCTCTCTCTCTCTCTGTCAAATAAATAAATAAAATCTTTAAAAAAATCCCCATGTATTAGAATGGCTCCTAAATCCAATGACGGGTGATCTTGTAAAAGACATAAAAGAAAACTAATGATGTACTGTATGGTGACGAACATAACATAATATATATATATATATATATATATATATATATATAAGACATAAAAGAGCTGACAGAAAAAGACACAGGGAAGAAGCTCCTGTGACATGGAGGCTGAGCAGGTAGGGGGGCTGCCGCTAGCCAAGGCAAACCGGGAGTCCCCAGGAGCTAGAAAAGGCAAGGACAGATTCTCCCTAGAGCCTTCCAGGGAATGTGGCCCTGCTGACATCTTGATTTTGGATTCTGGACTCCAGAGCTGTGAGAGAAAAGAATTTCTGCAGTTTTAAGCCACCCAATTTGTGGTAATTTGTTATGGCAACCCTGGGAAACTAATATAAGAACTTTGGGGTCACTAAATAGATGCTCTTCCCCATGGAAGTTGGAGGAAAGCAGGATTCATCAGCTTATCCCTGTAGCTTATTTCTCTACCTAACTTATTTATTTATTTATTTATTACTTATCCCATGACCTTTGGACAACTATTACAGAATCTGGAACTTAGCAATTGTTCAATAAATATTTATGAAATGAATAAATGACAAACATCTTCTCATTAGTCACTCTGAGGGTTAGCTACTAATTACTGAGCACCTAATATATCCTAAGCACTGGCCTTGGAGCATCACATACATTTTCCCCTCAACTTGCCAAGAACATCTGAGTGAGGAAAGGGTTAAGGTACAGGCAGGGAGAGATAGGCAGGGGCCTACGTGACCAGGCTCACAGAAATCCCAGATGTGAAGAAATGTTATAGAGAAGATGTTAACCAGAGAGAAGGGAACCTAAGAATCCACCTTGTTTGTCCTAAATGTTATAGACAAGACATTTACCAAGTTCTTGGGTCAGTTTTCTATAAAAGACCGGACATAAAAGCCCCCAGTGGCAACAAATTCTGGACCCCTCACACTCAAGAGAGCTTTTTCTTTCCTTTATGTTCTCACTTTCACTTAATAAGCTTTTACTTCACTTCACTCTTTTGTGTCCAAGAGATTCATTCTTCAACTCCATGAGACAAGAATCCTGCAAACCTGTAACACATTGTAAAGCAAGTATGGGTATCTCCATCTTACTTCTGAGAAGACCAAGACTTCTAGAGGAAAAATGAGCTGCCTACTTCTAGTTAATGGCAGGTGGGACGCAAAACAGGTGTGTCATTCCAAGGCCAGCATTCTAACTTCTACAATGCAGTGGGGCCCATCCGATCATGGAAAGAATTTGCTCAAAGGAGAGAGGGTATGTGGTCAGCTTGGGACACAACTAGGTTGAAAGCAAATCCTAAGAAGTCTGGGTTTCAGCAAGGAAAAGCCACTCTGATCTCCAGGTAATCTTCTGACATTGCTATCACCTCTTCTCTCTTTTTTTTTTTTTTTTAAGATTTTATTTACTTATTTGACAGAGCGGGGGGAGAGAGAGAGCTCACAAGCAGGGGGAGTGTCAGGCAGAAGCAGAGGGAGAAGCAGGCTCCCCACAGGGTTGCGGGAGCCCAATGCAGGACTTGATCCCAGGACCCCGGAATCATGACCTGAGCCGAAGGCAGTCACTTAACCAACTGAGCCACCCAGGTGCCCCACCACCTCCTTTCTTAACCCTAAGGAAGGAGTTCAGCAGTCAGAGCCAAGCCAGCAGGGGGTGTGGCCTGTCTCAGTAGGCGGTGATGTCCCTGCTCCTGGAGCTGGTTGGGCACTTGGATAGCTAATCCCAGAGCTCTGAGATTCTTTGATTCTTTGAGACCACCTCAGGTCACTGATTAAAGGATCAGAGTACAGAGTGGTTGTAAAAAAGCTTTGACAAGCTCTCAGCTGTAGGAAAGAATAAATATTAAATCAGTTAACATTTAAAAATGGCTCCTCATACTGCCTAGAATAGAGTATGTATTTGATATTTACTGCTCAATTATCAATTTTTTTAAAGCTCTTTCATGCAGTGTAGTATTTGAAAACATTTGAACATTAGAATATGGACTTAGGTAAGTTCTATAAATCCTGAGCTGCCTCTGGGAGAGTTCAATGAGATAATGTTTGCAAATCCTCAACATTATTTTTAAAACATAGCAAACATGCAAAGGTAGTCATTTTCTTATTCTAAGAGATGGGCTGTATAATATTTGGGAAAGAAAGCCCCAAAGAACAGTTAAAAAAAAAAAAAAAAAAACCTTGCATTTGAAGAAAATTTAAGGCAATTTGCTATTGCTAATTGGAGAAAGCAGCATGTCAGAAATGTAGATATTTGTGGAAATTGTGCAACATTCATTTTGCAAAAAAAAAAAAAAACGAAAAACACCCGTATTTCAAGCTGATATTTAATAATGCAATTTTGTTATGTTCAGGCATATCTGTGTTTATAGCTGTATGATCCCATATATAATCTACAGATGGATTCTTACGTAATAAATGTATTTACAGAGATGCATCTAATTCAAAGATATTTATTAATTGCTTATAATGTCTGCAAGGCAATTTGCTTTAAAAATACTTCTGTATAAATAGTGTGATACTCACAGGTAAAGTTTAATATTTGTGAGTAAAACTGAACTTAATTCATCTGCTGTTTAACATTTAAAGTATGCATATCAAGAATCATTCCCTTTTAGAGTAGTTACATGACACTAGAGCTAAAATCTACACCATAGGATATGTTAATTAGCATAAAGGTTGATAGAAATTAACATTATTGGTGAAGGGAGTAATGTTCAGGATGATTAGAAATATTGTATGGGATCTACCATATTCCATCAATATGGAAAACTCAGCTGCCTTACATCATCTATGCAACATTTGAAGTCCAAGGTCCCATTGGTCCTAAATCTGCATGGCACACGGGGCTATCGTCCAACTAAACTACATGCCCAGTGAATCCTGTGTCTAAATGTCTATGGTTCCATCTTCCATGGTGGGTATCAGTCTGACTGGTCTGGGGGAGGGGGAGTAGAAGCAAGGTTCTCCAAACTACAGAAAAAATAGTGAGATTGTTTTTGTGCAAATATTGCTCTGTGTTAGCCAGAATTTTGTAGAACACTTGCTTTATTGTAACAAACCACCTGATAGTGAAATTGAAGGGGATATAACAGACTCTTCTAAGCTCTCAGAGAGGAACGTTATCAACAATATACCCTCCAAACATGTGTCAATTAACATATGTTATATATACCATAAATTCTGGAAATAGAGAGATTATTTTAGCAACTATTATAATGTACTATAAATTAATTATTTATTGTGCATTTGCCTATGTTTCAAGACCTGGTCAACCTGTGTGTATATATGTATATATATACATACACAACACACATTCTCTACAAACATAACTAAGGTCTGGAAGGAAAAGTATCAAAATGTCCACAGAGATTACCTCTAGGTAATGTTAATGTTCTTCTCCATCCTTTTTTTTTTTTTTTTCCTAAATGTTCTTCAATAAATAAGGCAAACAATTTATAATAAAAAATGCAATAAATGCTATAAAAAATCTACATTCACACTTTACTGTTGTAAGTTGCTCAAAGGAAACAGATGGCTGCTAGCCCTGTAACATTCTGTCTCCTAAAATTAGAGCCAAAGACTCTGGTGTGATCCATTGCACGAAATGGATTCCAGATTGAAAAATGCAAGTAGATATAATTGCAAAGCATTAACCTAATCTGTAAGAGTTGAGGTGAATCCATCAGTCCAATCATTTATTCAGTCATATGTAATGAATGCATAGAGTTTAGGAGAGAGACAGGCCCCTGCTCTCAAGGAGCTTTCACTTGAGTGGACAATCTCAGTTATAATTACTTGTACAATATTGGTGTCTCTTTCTAGATGGAAGTTCCATGAAGGCAGCAATCCATCTGTTTTATTCACAGTTGATCTTATAGGTCTTCTCACAACTGTGTCCTTTAGCAGGTGCAAAATAAATATTAGTCAAGTTGAAATGGAAAGGATTTGCTAATGAAATTAAAGCCAATGGAAATCAGTTCACCAGAGTTTTGAGTATCTGATTCCAGACACTTGACTAAGATTCAAGATAAGAGCAGCACATAGACCCTGAGATCCTGAAAGCTCATGTTCTCCCTGGAAAGTTACTGTGTGAAATGACAGAATTACATACAAAGTACACAGTTAGCTAAGTGGAGGGAAAGGTTGATTACTCAAAGAATCACAGAAAGTTTATGAGCACGGGAGTGACTGATGAGATACATTTTTGACAATCCTTTTGGACAGCTCTAATGTATGTTGTTCTTTGGGGAAAGGGAATACAAGAATGAATGAAGGGTATCAAAAGTAGTGAGTCAGTCAGAGCAGGAGATGGTGAGCCATAGTTGTGGAAAGAAAGGGATTGAATAGAATTAAGGAATGTTTCTAAAGTCACATTGACATAATCTGGTGGCATCACTCAGTCATTCAACAAATATTAGTTAAGTGAAAAAGTAGCTTGAAATACATTAAGTTCAACAGTTAATCCAGGTTAGTGGAAAAAATACTTGGGGAAAATGTCTTGTCAAAGTGGTGTTTTTGAAACACACTTTGTGAAGTGAATTTTATATCAAGATGCTGAATCGCATCTAGTCTTTATTGCATAATAGTAGTAACATCAACAATATTTATATCTCATAATATTTATAACCATAAAACTCACTTGAATATCTCAAGACACTATGACTAACAAAGGTGAGTTATAATTATCGCTATGTTGAAGAGAATATGAGGAAAATGATGCTTAGATGAAGTAAGTAACTTGCATGATGTCAAACCTTATGTAAATGGTAGTATGTGGGTGTGTGGGTGTGTGCCCACATATTTAGGGTTCTTAAGGTCATTCCACCAGGCTAACTTATAAAAACAAAACGAAAAATTGGTACACTGTGCTTATGAGAGAAATATAGCTGAATCTATTATGATTAGACCTTATCAGGGAGCAGAATTTACCACCCCAAAATATGTCTCTTCGGCATAAGGATTATTTTAGGCTGATTATTTTTTTAAGATACTGCAAACACAGGAGAAACTCTGAGATCAAGTAGGGCTTACCTTTTTGTAAGAGACATTTACATTTATAAGAGAAATCTCCATTTGTAAGGGTGTGTCCCTCAAAGTACCAGGAAGATGGGGATAATGCTAAATCTCTAGAAACTTATCAGTGGAGAAGGCAATGACTTAAATCTTTATAACAACCTTACCCTTGCTTATTGTGCTTTTCCTGGTCACCTTCCATGACTGACTTCACACCCATAACACCGTCTTTTGTCTTTAGCTGAAGATCTTATTTAAGGTAATGACTTTGGCCATTTTGGGGAGTTATTCAGTTTTCCTGGGTCTCTCCCATGTATACAGGAGAATGCTATTAAACTTTTGTTTGCTTTTCTTACATTAATCTGTCTTATAGCAACTTAATTATTAGACAAGCCAAAGAACCTAAAAGGGAAAAAGGAAAATCTTTCTGCTCCTACAACCTCTGATAGCAAAGTGAAGAGTTCCAAGAACATTATGAAAAATTCACATAAAACCTAACTTTAGCTTCAATCAATTTTATCTGAAAGAAATTTATTTTTTAAATTGCAAAGCATGATGGAGGGCACAGATGAATTAATCATTCTTTGACTTGGGCTGTATTAACCAGAATTTCCTTTGCTCACAAATTCATTTCCATTAACTTGACAAGATCAATTATTTCTGTCAGAATAGTAGGCAGTAGTAAGTCTAAACAGTATAGTTTTAACCTAATACATGTTTAAAATTAAAAAAATAATTCCTAGTGTTTTTTCTTGAAAATTCACTTCCTCTCGGACATGTCTCCAAAAGGTAAAATCTTAAGTTCTAGCTGATGGTTGAAAACAGAATACTACAGATAAAATGACTCAAAGAGATTGATTTTTCTCTGACTGATGCATCAGTGGACAAATCCGAACATGAAAATATCCCTTGCATCCTATCTTTCTCCACTGAACACACCATCAAACTTCATGTACTATGTCTTCCAAAATTCTTGCCCCTTAAGAATCCTTCCTTCACTGAATAGCCATGATCATCTTTTGAGAAACAAACACTAGAGCATATTTGTGCGCAAATTAAAGTCCTCCAGTGGCTCCTCTTTCATTTGGAATTGGATTCAAAGTCATTGCCCTGGCCTACAAAATTCCAATTATTCTCTATGCCAACCTCAGAAACTTTTCCACTCTCCAGACTTCCTTCGGCCATCCAATTCCTGACTTTTACCTGAATACTCAATATTCTTTTTGTACTATTGTATTAGTACATCCAGAGATCCAGACTTTTAGCAGCTGGAATTGACAGAATTTTCCACACATTTGGATGTGAGCAGGAAGGAAGGGCAGGCATTGACTATTAACACAGTGTTTCTAGTTTGTCTCTCTTCACTTAACACAAGAGCATTAATTTAACTCTGTTCTGGAAAACTGAAAGCAATGGTGAAGAATTATGACTTTTTAGGGAGTGATAGTAATTATGTCATAATAACAACTGAGTGTATTTTAATTGTGATTTGCTCATAAATATCAGCCTCTGCTTTCACAGCCAAAGTAGAGAGGTAAGAAGCTGATCCACAAGAATAATGAAGCATAGGCCACATGATCTATACTATCCAGGACAGCTCAAGCCCTGGGAAAAATGAAGTCCTAAATTCAGGATGTCTATTAGTTGACCAAAAAGACCCTGGCGGGGGGGATGTTGTAAAGCCAGAGGGCAGAACTATGACATATTGGTTATAGAACACAAAAGGGCACTTCCAGGACCAAAAACTAGACTACCGTAATTTGTTGACAGGATGGGAAGTAAATGAAGCTAAGCATGGTTTGTCAACATAAAATTCCAAATAGCCAAAGAGTCTGATGATAAAAGAGAGATTCAATGGAGGAGATCAAAGGAACCAAAGGTAGGTAGAATGCTAGAAAAGAAGAAAAGATCTGCCATGTATATAGTAAGCAAGTGGCTATATCTGGGATATATAGATAACTCCCACCATTCAATAAAGTAAAGACAGTGCAATAGAAAATTGGACATGAAACTTGCAGAAGGAGGAATACAAAAGATCAATAAATATGTGAAAAGCTGTTCAAGCTCAGTTAAATGCAAATTTAAACAAGACACTATTCCTCACCCACTGGCCTGGCAAAAATGTAAGGATTAATAATAGCCATTTTTAGCAAAGGGTTAGGGAACAGAGACTCTTATATTCTGGTGGGACTGTACATTTGCAGAGCCCATTCAGAAGCCAGATTGGCATTATTGATGACTCTAGAGATCTATCCCAGAGAAACCCTTTCACTGAAACCCAGCAACTCAGGCATAAAGATGCCCATTGTGGCATTTCTTGGAAGAACAAAAGTCAGGAGACTGTCTAATGCCTATTAATAAGGGAAGGGCTAATAGCTTTGGACCTTGCATAGAAGACCACGTGGCCTCTAAAATAACTAAAACGATCTGTACTAAAATGTAAATTTCTCAGAGACCTATTGTTAAGTGAGAGAAAGAGTATGATTCCAATTGGTAACAAACAAAAATCATGGTCAAAAAAAACCCTACAGGCAAAACAACACTATGCACATAAAGGCTTTTAAAGCCAGGCTGGAAACATAGGAGACATTGTATCTACAGTGTAGTTTGTAATTACCTGTGGAGAGAGGAGGGGCCTGAGGCAAAGGTCAAGGAGGGATCGGTTTTATCAGGAGTGTTTGGATGAAATTTAAACTGGACTGGACATGCTGCCAAAGACTGGAAAGTTGCATAATCCAAAGAAAGAAACAAATGTATGAATGTGTTGGAGGAACAAGGGTACACGCTCCCAATTCCAGTTCTTCAAGACATTCTGGAAACTTCTAATAGTCACTTACAATAACATTGAACTGCTTTATTTTAAAACATTAATCTTAGGAAATGTGATTAGAGAACTAAAGACGAATAAGAGTACACAACCAAACATAGTATTTGCATGTAAATTGTGATCGTGAACATGGAGTATGAAATAACATTTTCCAGACAACTTAAAAAAGAAAAAAAAATAATATCAGCTATCTGGTTAGTTCAAGCTGTGATATCCTGCATGTTTATGTTATTTGTAATGAGTATAGCAGTCTCTTTATCTCTATATCCAAGATGTCAATTGCTTAAAAAATGTAAATAATGAGACTGGGATACTAGAACCCAGATGCTGAAATTTAGATTTTACCTGGTTCATAACAACAACTGCATAGCACTCTAAATGTGCAAGCTAAAGAATTTTTGGTTGCAGGCAACCAAATCTGGTTAAGCAGAGCAAAAAGAGAATGAATTGGAGAGAGAGAAGTGGCTCACAGAAGAGCAGGGATAGCTGAGAACCAGGGCTTGTGTAAGAATCCAGGTAACCGTGTTACAAAAGAAGGTATCATTCATTAATTGCTAACTTTAGAAAGCTAAAAAAATAACACACATTGAGTTTTTGAAATATCCTCAATGCTTTGCTAAGCCCTTTGAATATTTTAGCTCATTTATTTCCTCCCAATAATTATTATCATGTCCACATCATAGATCAAGAGACTGTCAGTGAACAAGATGCAGAATTGGGAATCAAGCCAAGCAGTCAGATTCCAAAGGGACCACATTCTTAATTACCATAAAATTCAGTCCCTATTATGTAATTAGCAAAGCCTGTATAGCCCTTTCACTGGGGACATTGGTGGTTCAATCAGTGACCAGACTTCCTAGCCCTTCTTGCAACCTCTGTCCAGTGTACTGGACAAAGTGATGTATGCTGCTTCCAGAGCTCACCCTGCAAAATTTTATGCATGATCCTTTGTGATCTCTCTTCTCCCACCTGCCTGGAGGACATCAATGCCCTGGGTGACCTTGGAAGCCACATGTTGATAATACCAGAGTCTCCATCAGCGTGGGTCCCTGGATGAATGAATGGAACACAGCTCCTCCACCCTAATCTGAGGTCCACATTAATACATTTTTTCTCATGGTAAAGCACTGAAATTTCAAGACTCATCTAGTGTAACAATCGCCAAAACTAATACATTCAGACATGTAAAATGTACTAGAGAAGTAGAGCAGATATTGGATGAATGAGGAAATCCTCCTGGTGGAGGTAGCGTCTGAAATTAAAATAAGCAAACAACTGAAAACTTGAAAATGTCTCCCAAGCTAGTTGTATTTTAGAAAGAACCTGAGTTTGGAGCTAAAGGGTTTTGTGAGTAGTCAAGGACTCAAGAGCTAGAATTTCTCATGGTGTCTAGAGTCTGTGCACCCATAGACGAGGCCAAGCCCAGAAGTGAATTGAGGCCACCATCTTCTATCCCCTATTCTGATCCATCTGGGTTCAATTCAGCCTGCTTTTCTGGGCATCCCTCTTTGCTCACAGTTCTGTGTAAAAGCCAATAGGAACAACAACAACAAAAAAGAGGTAAAATCCACAATCTTTTTTCTCTCAAGGAGTTTCCAGTCTAAGGAGGAAGAATGGACTTACCTTTTTTTTTTTTTTTTT